>NC_053117.1:41243376-41473376 GCF_010015445.1 Perca fluviatilis | reverse complement strand
ATGAACAGACAATCATCTGAAATGTAATGTGTGAATTGCCTTTTGAAATACGAGTACTTTCAATTCAATTCAATTCAATTTCAATTCAATTCAATTCAATTTTATTTATAGTTTCAAATCATAACAAAAGTTATCTCGAGACACTTTACAGATAGAGTAGGTCTAGACCACACTCTGTAATTTCCAAAACCCCAACAATTACAGTAATTCCATCAAGAGCAAGCATTAGCAATGGCTATCGCGACAGTGGCAAGGAAAAACTCCCTTTTAGGAAGAAACCTCGGCAGACCCAGACTCTTGGTAGGCGGTGTCTGACGGGCCGGTTGGGGGTGTGATGAACAGTGGCGTAATAGTCACATTAAAGGTCACAGTGACGTCGAAGGTTATCGTGGAAGTTCATGTCATAGCAGGGCACATCGTGTCATACTGAGTAGTGCAGTCCCCTATACCGGATCCAGACTACTCTGTGCATAGGAACATCACAGCAGGCGGTGCGAGGATGTAGCGTGGCTGCAAGAGCATGGGTGGATGCGGGGATGCAGCAGGATGCAGGATGCAGTAGGATGCAGCAGGATGCAGCAGGATGCGGCCGGGATTTTGCAGAGAATCACAGAGGCACTCTGCGAAGAAGAAACATAAGGACTCTGGGGAGTAAATTCCCCAGAGCTAGATTAGTAACAAGCAATTCTGGGACAGGATGCATACAGAAGTAACAAGTAGAGAAGAGAGAGCAGCTCAGTGTGTCATAGGAAGGAAACAGCATCCCCTGCAGTCTAGAATTGTAATAGCATAACTAACTACGAGGAGAAGCAGGTGGGCCGGGTTAGGTGGACGCTACAACTCCTCACTCCCTAACTATAAGCTTTGTCAAAGAGGAGGGTTTTCAGTTTACTCTTGAATGTGGCGACGGTGTCTGCCCCTCGAACCCAGACTGGAAGCTGGTTCCACAGAAGCGGAGCCTGATACCTGAAGGCCCTGGCCCCCCCACTTTGATGTTAAGTTGTGTCATATTGAACAGCTGATCTTTGTTAAATGAACAGATGATCTCAGGTTTATGTGTATTGTATCCAAGGAACTGAAACAAGTGTTAGAGTTTTGAAAAAATGTGTATTTAGATTTTTGGTTGTGAGGTTTGTATCTAGAGTTTTGAAAAATGACGTCAAGGTTCTGAAATTAGTGCCAAAGTAATTGTAAAAAACTAGTTTAGTTTTTATTAGTTTTAGTCTTTTTTCGTAATATGGGTTATTTGTCAGGGGCAAGATTCAAAAAGGTCAGAAAAAGTATTGTGTAATAATACTAATAATAACTCAACTCAATTTTAGAAATATGTATTCACAATGTATTCAACAATGTACATTTGTCCTGTAGGGTTTACAACTGCTGGTTACAGCGTTCTCACTCAATACTGGGCCAGTTTTAATAATTGTTGTTCACATAAGTCACTTAGACACAAATGAATAGGGAAATGGGGTCCAGCTTGAAAAATACCACCCTTTTAATCCGATTTCTTTGATAGTAAGTAAACAGCCCACATAGTCATCAGATTCACATTATACTAAACGTTCAGAAAATACCTCCAGTACAACCAGTTTCCTCATTAAAACAAACAATGAAGCTGGACTTTTGAACTTTTGTCTTAGTTCACAATGATGATGCGTGCAGCCGTGGGTCTCTGGGTCCTATCAGCGGTGATCTGCGTGGGCAGTTTTATTCCCAGCAACAACAGGCCCAACAGCGTCTCCCTGGTGAACAAAGCAAACCAAGAGTTTTCCTTCCGACTCTACAGGAAGTTAGCAATTGATGCTGACTCACAGGGAAAGAATATCTTCTTCTCCCCGTTTTGTGCGTCGACCGCCTTGGCTGCGTTGTCCGTGGGAGCGCAGGGGCCGACTCACCGTCAGCTTTTCAGTGGTCTGGCTTTCAGTAGCTTCCTGACTCAGACAGATGTGGACCAGGCCTTCCAGACGTTCCTCCAGAGGGCCAACAACCCATCTCAGGAGGACACCAGCGAAGGGACCGCCGTGTTCGTGGACATCTGCTTCAAGCCGAAGCCAGAGTTCCTGCAGACCCTGAAGCAGTCGTACTTCACAGATGTGTTCAATGTGGACTTCACCAACGCCACAGAAAGTGCTGATACCATCAATAAGTACGTGGCGGAGAAGACCAACGGGAAGATTGACCAGCTGGTGGAAAACCTGGATCCAAACACAGTCCTGTATCTCATCAGCTACATCTACTACAAAGGTAAGAAGGTCCTGTGGGATGAGATCTAGTCAGTCTGTAATCTAATATAATAATGTAAGATCTGTTTACATATTTTGAGGTTAAATTGACTGTATCAAACCACTACTTGTGTTTTATTTCTGCTCATTGTGTAACAGGAAAGTGGGCGACTCCGTTTGACCCTGAGCTCACCAAGCAGGACGACTTCAACGTGGACGAGAACACCAAGGTTTAGAGTTTTACTCTTAACAGAAAAAATTATTTGAGTCCCAGTAATTAACATTCAGGGTTCAGCCCAAACCTAGAGCAGGGGGTCCGTTTGGGGAATTCTTCATTTACCAAAGATACATAAATAAAAGATATTAATTATTTTTCATGCTGATAAAACCTGTTAGTTGTAACAACCTAATTTTTTTTCTTAAAGGGGTGATAGAATGATTATATAGTGTATTTCACAATGTTCCTTAAGGTCTCCTAATGGGGTATGTAACATTGGTTGGGCTGAAAATGGCCCAGGTACTATTTCTTTGGCCCTTATGCATCCCTGTGTAATGGCTCTATTTGGAACGACAGCTTTTGTTCAAATATGGTATGCTCATGAATATTTAGATGAGCTGCGCGCTGAATCCCCATACACACACATTAGAGACGCAACAGCAGGTCTAATATTTCAGACACACACACACACACACACACACACACACTGCTGCCCTGCACACAGCGCACACACACAAACACAGACCCACACACACCGCTGCACAGCGCACACACACAAAGACAGACACACTGTCTGTTACATGCCCAGGCGAGAGCCGCAGTGGCTAAAACAACCGAGACAAAATAAAGTTTTGACACTTTCATTATAACTAGTGTTGTTCTAACGTTACTTTTGCGACATAAAAAAACTTCACCAAAGAATTACCACTCACCTTTTTAGCTAGTAAGCATGGGGAGAGGAGAGTGAACCCATGCAACTTACGTTAGATCCACAACTCCCTCTCGTCCGGTATACTCGTTCTAAACCCTTTTCTCTGGCCCAGTAGGCTACTCCGTTGTACAGTCTGCAACACTGCATTTACGACCGTGTTTTTTTTCAATATTTTCAATATCCTTGCAAAACCTCCAAACTTTCTTCTTTTCTAAAGTACACTGCGCAGCTCGTGTGGGAGATCCTGACACAGCTCCAGCTCAGTGAGTCTGTGAAGGCGTTGAGGCCGACAGGGAAGGCAGCAAACCCGGCCAGCTGCCGCCTCCTGTCCCGGCAGATTGTGGAGCTCGTAAAGTCCGACACTGTCTTACCAAATTTGCAATTAGCCATCAATTTTCGTGAAACGGCCCATATTTGAGCTTTGCATAGTTGATTTCTCGCATAAAAAAGTCTCAGAAGTGAATTTTGTAATGGAATAGCAGAGATCTGCGCGACCTAGATTCAGAAGACTACCTGATCTCAGGTCAGTTGGCGTGACAAAGGTTCAGGTCTTGAGATGCTTGCATAAGCTTCTAGCTTTGTTGAGATTCACCCGTCTTCAGCGGCAGTTTCAAAATATGAGATTTTCATAGTAAAGGGGTGTCAATGGGATTTTGAGCTTCTATGTATGTCATATTTACCCACCAAACTGTCGTTATTCAACTATGACAGGGTAAAATCGGTTTTGCCTTCTATCACCCCTTTAAATTGTTATCGTCCAGGTTCAAGTCCTCATGATGAATCTGGAGGATAGTTTCAACACCTATTACGATCTCATGCTGAACACGATGGTCCTTCAGCTCCCCTTCACCGCTCCTACTCCATGCTGCTGATGTTGCCTGACGACATGGCAAACCTGGAGTTCACCCTTGGCCCAAACCGTGTCATCAAATGGTTGCAGTGGATGAGACCCAGGTTGGAAGAATCTTAATTTATGCTTCTAATATGTGGAAGGTTTGACACTGAATAGTCTTGTCTGAGTCTGTCAGTGATTAAAAACAGCATATCATTGTTTAAGGCTAAGGAATGTTTGTCCCCCCCCCAATGTTTTAGGAGATATAATATATATATTCCAAAGTTCTCCATCAAGACTTCCTACAACCTCAACGATGTGCTGTCAGAAATGGGAATGACAGACATGTTTGGTGAGCGTGCAAATTTCAGAGGCATTTCAGAGAGGCAAGGACTGGCAGTCTCAGAAGTAAGTAAACAGAACATATGTTTTGTTATTTCACACAAAATCCATTCGTCTGTCGTCTCACTTACTCTGCGTTGCACCGCAGGTTGTGCACCAAGCTACGCTGGACGTGGACGAGATCGGAGCCACCGCTGCTGCCGCCACAGGAATCAACATCGGAGTGACTGCCATCCGGTTCCCTGTCCCTGTCCCTGTGTTGAAGTTCAATCGTCCATTCATGGTCATCATCATTGAACGTAACACGGAGGAAATCCTCTTCATGGGCAAGATGAACAACCCAACCATCTGATGGATCAGCATAGCTGTTGCATCTCATATAAAGGAGTCAGAAAAACTTTTGTTTTGTTTCTACTGCTTTATTGAGAGTGTACACAGTTTTTATATAATGATCTTTAAAGGTAAAATTATGTACAGATAAAATATGATCAACTTAAACCATCAGCATTTGGTATTCATTTGTAACAGATCAGATTTAAAAAAAATACAATAGAGCTCAACAGTGACCGCCCACTTTTTGAACCTCTGGTTCTGGCAGCGGTGGCTGAAGTAATTAAAATCCTTTACTTAAGTAAAAGTACTACTTCCATACTGTAAAAGTACAAGTCCTGCATTGAAAATGTTACTTGAGTAAAAGTCTGTAAGTATCATCAGGGAAATGTACTTAAAGTGTAAAAGTAAAAGTACTTGATGCAGAAAAATCTTCTCATTTTGGAAACTGCAAACAGTTGACACACAAGCAAAGAGCCAGGCTGTAATGTGTACAGGCAGTGGCGCTGCTAGCCATTTTGGTGCCCTAAGCATAATTCATTTATGATGCCCCCACCACCACCACCCCCACCCTGAGGAAACACAGTACACAGAACTGGCAAAACATACATAGACACAACTATTGGGATGTGCAAAATCTTTGTAGAAAAAAAGTAATCATCCATAAATACAAACTTAAAAGCAGAAGTATACAAGTTAGCAATCTCCTTCAATTAAGCAAAGATTTAGAAGCAGAAAATTCACACAATTTTACTTTACTTTGTAAGCACACTATGTAGAAGAGCTAAAACACACACATTCAAGTGTAGAGAAGTGCATAATATTATCAAAATAAATCAAAGATTTTCCAAAATCAATCAAATCTAATCAAATTGGTAGTGTTGTGGAGTCTACAGACCTGCTGGGGTTGATGTGTGCCAGAACTGCTTGTAGATGGTTGCTGGTCATCTGTATCTTCCTCTTGGCCACGTGCTCCTCCTTGTACGTATCTCAGCATTGACCCTGCATTCATTTAGAAATATGTAGAAAAAGGACCAGTATAGAAAGAGACAAAATATTCAAGTAAAGAATCTTATAACAAAATAAATTATACACATTTAAAACTGAAAGCATGCAGCCAAGGAGCTCTCCCCCTTTATTATTTATTTATCAACTATTTGGTAAATGTAATCTAATATACAAGCATTATATAATGAGTTGCAATATTGCACACAATTCAACAATAATTAAAGTTTGTTTTATATCATTCATAATGACATTTTATATTTATATCTTACCTACAGGAATAAAAGCAAAATCATACACCTTACACAAGACTACATTTCTGAATCTTAAACATTATTTTACCATTTAATTGAATACAACTTAAATATGGTTACGAGAGCATTTTGTCTACTACAAAATGTTTTTCTATTTCACCGGCAGATGTCGTCCATATCTTTGCATCCTGACATAAATGCAATAAAAACGCCAGTTCATTTTGTCATGTAGCTTCTGTCATATTCAGATGTAGCTAAGCTAGCTGTAGCAGTAACACTAAAAGTCTGTGTTCTTCAGACTTCACATTATCAAGAGCCATTTTCTGCCCCACTGCACATCCGACACCTCACCTAATTTGTGTGAGAGACTGTAGCCTACATACAGTCTACATTCTGCTGAATTCTACTGAATGACAATCCTAAAGATGGTCGTGGGTTTATTATGCATTGCAAACGCCAAAATATGCGTTCTCAAATGACACTATGCTAGGTAAACTTTGCTAAATGCCTGGCTAAAGACTATTAATCACATGCTATACGGTAATAAATGGTCTGAAGCAAGAGGAATTGTTAGCCTACCTTGTGCACTGACTGCTAACTGTTACTGAGAGAATATTGACGACCGTCATGTCAAAATAAACCATTATCTACTGCTCAATGTTGTAGAATTGTATATGTCTAGATGTGTAAATCTTAGTATTAAAGTCTATAAAACATGTGGTGTTGCACATGGCTGTGAGTCTATGTAGTCATGAGATGTGGAGGGCACATTCCTTTACTCTGTCAATGCATACATTTAGTTAGTCAGTTCAAACTGTGAATTCCATATAAGTAAAAGAATGTGTTTTGTGTAAGCTTCACTCTCATTATAATATTGTGTGTGTGTGTTTGTGTGTGTGTGTGTGTATAATAGTCTGAGACATACAGAAAGCTTAGCCTGATCAACATATTAGTCCAGGAAATGTTATTTTATGTATTACTGTATCATACAATGACATGAACATTCAAGCAACAAGAGCATAAAAGATTAGGGAAATGGTCAGTTTGGGGTACACATTTTGGACGGTGTACCCACAATTGTTTGTGCTTTGAAACCCACAATTGTGTTATGTAATCTTACATGCTGAAACTTAAGTAGAACTTGTTTAACTGAACTCTTCGTCTAGCTGGTGTCAGTTACTCGTAAAATGCATAAATAATGTTTAACAGTAAAATTTCAATTTAGCTTGCATCTAAGTTGTAACATATTTGAATTTGCCAACATTAGCAATAACGTCAGCTAGTTCGAGGTGTACAGTATGCAGGCTAACCATTACAGTAGCAGCACATTTCCCATATTTAAGATTGATTAAACATAGACTTACCTGCAAGTGATGCACGGACATCATCTCACAGTTTATTCTTCTTTCTTTTCTCTGCTCCTGACTCCTGCTGTCTTTTCGAGGCCATTTCCAAAAAAATTGACTTAGGAAGGGAACCCACAGGGTGAGCTTGGGAAGTTGAGTGTGTGTGTTGGGGGGTGGGGCACCATCAGTACTTTCTTGAGCATCTCTTGTTCTGCCTGTTTTGTGATATGCATGCCTAAAAAGTGCCTAATATTTCTATACTGAAATAATATCGGCATTATAATTATGATTATTATTATTATGATTTTTCATTAAGCTATTTTTGGTGCCCCCTCAGCACTTGGTGCCCTACGCACAGCGCATGATGCGTGTTGTGGGAGCGGCAGCGCTGCCTACAGGATAAATGTTCAGTGTTGGTTAATGTCCACTAAAAGTTCTGTTTTTGCCACTGAAGACTCAGAGTATTATTCTAAGTGTCTGACAACATTATGGGATGGATCCCTACAGAGATAGACCTTTTAGTTAAAGAGTAAGATACTTTTAGTTTAACATGAAACAGCCTCGAAATCACCATCACCAAACTCCACCAGACTCCATGTAAATAATCAGGACTTTTAGTGTGTATAGAGCCAGCATATCTCCACCAGACTCCATGTAAATAATCAGGACTTTTAGTGTGTATAGAGCCAGCATATCTCCACCAGACTCCATGTAAATAATCAGGACTTTTAGCGTGTATAGAGCCAGCATATCTCCACCAGACTCCATGTAAATAATCAGGACTTTTAGCGTGTATAGAGCCAGCATATCTCCACCAGACTCCATATAAATAATCAGGACTTTTATCATCGTAAAACACACTTCATTCAAAGTTGACAGAAACTAAATAAAACCATCAAAAGCCGTCTTGGTTCATCTTTCCACTGTTCCAACAATCACCACTCTGGTTTGGTTGAAATAAACCCTTAATTCACCCATTTACATGTGGAGATATACTGGCTCTATACACGCTGAAAGTAGTGTTGTTTAGCCAAATGAAACTCCTGCTCTAGTCAGATTAGACAGTAATCATTACATAAAACAAATGCAGGGGCCGAGCAAATAAGAGTTTGAGACAGAGAATAAACAAAGTCAAAGTACAGTTTCTCTGATTCATCTTATAAAAAGTAACATCTCTCTTTGTCCAGTCTATGCTTCTCTGAAAGATGGATTTTTTTAATGTATTTTATATACAGTGGTGCTCATAAGTGAATACACCCATGCTTAAGTTGACTAAAAAGAGGAAAAAAATAATAATCTTTTGGAAATTGATCTCAATGCCTCAATTAAAAAAATGAGGAAAAATAAATACAACCTTTAAGGACCCCAATTTTCTTTGTGAATGAATAATGTATCGTAAATAAATAAATGTTCTTCCTTAAAATACAGGGGGCATAAGTCTATACACCCCTATGTTAAATTCCCATAGAGGCAGGCAGATTTTTATTCTTAAAGGTCAGTAGAGATTGGCATGGTTTTATTTCAGTTAGCCTAATAGCTGGTTTGATTTGCATTGAGAGATGATCTTATAGAAAGTACCCCATGCCAGAGTAGCACACTGAAATTTAACGTTATAAATTTCAGACATATAAGAAACTGTCTTACCATTGAGGCATCGAATACCTACTTAGGTGCAATGATTGTTCCACACTTTTTGTACTGCATGACAAGTTGATCTCAGGCAGGTAAAACAGCCTTAAGACCACTTGAATCATTATATAAAACAGCCCTTAAGATCCATGACAAAAAACACGTCAATATCACCACTGCAAAATAATCATTAAGTACAATATTTGAAATTTTGGAAATGTGATAATGCATTCGAATGTTTGCTTAGTTTTTAAAATCATCCATAATGCTGTTGCTCCTCCTCTAAAAAACATTATGACGCTCAACCACTATAGGAGAGTGCAATAGTCCCAATCGCAAAACTTTGTTTAGCAAATCATCCTTTTCTTTTGTGGCCATAAGTCAGTGGAATACTTTCCCAACACACCTTATTACGTGTACAAATCCTCAAACCCTTTCAAGTTTGACCATAAAATGGTCCTTACCGTAAGGATTTTGATTGCACAGCAAGAGGGGGGGGGGTTTAGGAAGGGGGAACGATTGAGCACATGATAGTTTTTATTGTAAATTAAGTGTGACTGTGGTTGTAAAAATGTTTTGTATTTCTGTCAGGGTCCCACCGTCACCAGCATTCACTCCTCACTCTCATTCTCCAGCACACACTCCTCCCACTGATTCATACTCCTCGTCACTCACGCAGATCAGACGCTCCCAGTCCCCTCAGTACTAATTACACACACCTGCACCTCATCAAGTCACTTCCTCAGTTCACCACCTGCAGCTAATCAACAACCACCTACATAAGCAGCACAACCACACACACTCTTTGTCTAGTCTCGTTTCTACACAACGCTCTGACTCACTCCCGTTTAGTCTAGTCTATCCAAGTTTACCTTACCTGTACTTCGTATCCTGTTGTCTGCTGCTACTCTAAACCTGCCTGCTCTGCTCCTGGATTCCTGCCTGTTGCTTCCTGCTGTTTGTTGGATCATTGTTAATAAAGCTCAGCTTCACTACTTCAGTCTGTCTCCTGGTCGTTCGTGACAGAAGACTAGACCAAGATGCAAGATCCAACAGAGCCCGTGGAGGATCCTGTTCGCGATTCATTCATGGAGCTCGTACAGGCGGTTCGTCAATCTCTCCTGCCTTCACCGCCTGTTAACCCTTGTGTTGTCCTTCGGGTCCCAGTGATCCGAAGGACATCACAAGGATTATGTACTTCCGTTTACTTTGTTGAGAATTGCTCTCTAAACAAGGGTTAATACAGCACCTTAGTTCTTGTTTGTACAGCATTTTGGTCAGCACAGAGACATTTGCTTCCGCAAACACTGGCTTCTTCGGCTACGGCTGCTGCGGCAGCTTCGAGTCCCATTGCCCGACCAGCGACATTCACTGGAGAGGCGGAGGATTGCAGTGGATTTCTGCTCCAGGTGTCGCTGTATTTCCAGATGCAAGCCCACCTGTTTAACAACGACACGGCCCGAGTGGCCTTTGTGATCTCCCTGCTGTCAGGCCGTGCTCTCCAGTGGGCCCAGTCGTTGTGGAACTCTAACTCCCGGTTGGTGACGTCTTTGTCGGCTTTCATTCAACACTTCAAGGAAGTTTTCGGGCAGGTGGCGGCTGACCTGACTGTGCATGATCAATTCAATTCAATTCAATTTTATTTATAGTATCAAATCATAACAAAAGTTATCTCGAGACACTTTACAGATAGAGTAGGTCTAGACCACACTCTATAATTTCCAAAACCCCAACAATTACAGTAATTCCATCAAGAGCAAGCATTAGCAGTGGCTATCGCGACAGTGGCAAGGAAAAACTCCCTTTTAGGAAGAAACCCCGGCAGACCCAGACTCTTGGTAGGTGGTGTCTGACGGGCCGGTTGGGGCTGTGATGAACAGTGGCGATAATAGTCACATTAAAGGTCACAGTGACTTCGAAGGTTATCGTGGAAGTTCAAGTCATAGCAGGGCACATCGTGTCATACTGAGTAGTGCAGTCCCCTATACCGGATCCAGACTACTCTGTGCATAGGAACATCACAGCAGGGCGTTGCGGGATGTAGCGTGGCGCTGCAGAGCATGGGTGGATGCGGCGGATGCAGCAGGACGCAGCAGGATGCGGCCGGGAATGTAGAGAATCGCAGAGCATAGCTCTGCCCATAAGAAACAAGAAATATAGGACTCCGGGAGTAAACTCCCCAGAGCTAGATTAGTAACAAGCAATTCTGAGACAGGATGCATACAAAAGTAACAAGTAGAGATGAGAGAGCAGCTCAGTGTGTCATAGGAAGGAAACAGCCTCCCCTGCAGTCTAGAATTGTAATAGCATAACTAAGAGAGGCAGGTTAAAGAGAGGTGCCTGGTCGGGCTAGAACTCTCCCCAAACGGATCGGGCTGTACTGGCCTGCCTCCCTCTACTCTTGCTATATTATTTCTTATACAGTATATAAAACTGACTACGAGGAGAAGCAGGTGGGCTGGGTTAGGTGGACGCTGCAACTCCTCACTCCCTAACTATAAGCTTTGTCAAAGATGAGGGTTTTCAGTTTACTCTTAAATGTGGCGAAGGTGTCTGCCCCTCGAACCCAGACTGGAAACTGGTTCCACAGAAGCGGAGCCTGATAGCTGAAGGCCCTGTACCAGCTTCGCCAGGGAGGGTCGTCTGTGAGTACATATGCTCTGCAGTTTCGCACTTTAGCGGCTGCTAGGTGTTTGAACGAGACAGCCCTCATAACAGCATTCAGACATGGTCTCCACCCTGACAGCGCATGCCCTCATCGACTCAGGCTCAGCAGGGAATTTCATCTCCATTCCCCTCCTCCAGACGTTAGGGGTCAACAAACATCGGAGCCCGCAGGTTTTGGAAATTCACACCATCCAAGGCAAGCCGCTAGGAAAGGGTCGGATTCGCCATGTCTCCCCTACACTGACACTCCGGGTAGGCAGTTTGCACTCTGAAAAACTCACCTTTATGGTACTAGATGAATCGACAGCCGAAATCATCCTGGGAAGGCCATGGCTAGTGCAACATCAACCTACCATCGACTGGACAACTGGAGAGGTTCTGCAATGGGGAGAGGACTGTATTCATGCATGCGTAACACCGTTCCAGAGGAACACCCCTCCAAAACCTCCTTCTTCATCCACAAGCAATGGACCCCGGTTTCCCGTCTGTTCCACCACCATCGAGAGCCCCGATGTTCTTCATCAAGTGGACCTTCCCGTTGTGTACAAAGACTTCGAGGACGTGTTCAGTAAACAACTGGCTACTAAGTTGCCTCCACATCAACCCTGGGACTGTGCTGTTGACCTGAACTCCAGAGCCATTGTCCCTAAGGGACGGGTCTATCCCCTCTCCATCCCAGAACAGAAAGCCATGGAGGAATATGTGAAGGAGGCCCTTCAGCAGCAGTTCATCCACCCTTCCACCTCTCCTGCTGCTTCCAGTTTCTTTTTTGTGGTGAAAAAGGATGGAGGTTTGAGACCATGCATTTACTACAGATCCCTTAACTCCCAAACCATAAAGTTCAGATATCCCCTTCCTCTGGTTCTGGCGGCCCTGGAGCAGCTGCGGGGAGCCCACATCTTCATGAAGTTGGATTTACGAAGCGCCTACAACCTGATCCGTATCCGTCGAGGTGACGAATGGAAGACAGCCTTTGTCACCCCCTCTGGACATTAAGAGTATCAGGTCATGCCTTTCGGACTGGCTAATGCTCCAGCTGTATTCCAGGGATTCATGAACGAGGTCATCCGGGAGTTCCTCAACCGCTTCGTTGTGGTCTACATTGATGACATCCTCATCTATTCCTCTTCTCTCTCTGAACACCAACTACACGTCCATCAAGTGTTGAAGAAGCTCAGAGAGAACGACCTGTATCTGAAGCTGGAGAAATGTGAGTTCCACACCCCATCTGTGCAGTTTCTGGGTTACGTCATCGACCAACACGGGGTCCAGATGGACCAAAAGAAAGTGGACACCATCCGTCATTGGCCTCTTCCCTCCACCATCAAGGACCTCCAGCGGTTTCTGGGATTTGCCAACTTTTATAGATGTTTCATCCTCGGCTACAGTGACATCAGTGCTCCTCTGATCTCGGCCCTCAAGGGGCAGCCCAAATCCCTGTCCCTGACTCAGGAGACCGTCTACGCCTTTGCTCATCTTAAGGATGCCTTCGTAACTGCTCCCATCCTGGCTTATCCTAACCCAGACCTACCCTTTGTCATTGAGGTTGACGCGTCCTCCACTGGGGCAGGAGCAGTGCTGTCACAACGGCAAGGAACGCCTCCCAGACTCCATCCCTGTGCCCTCTTCTCCAAGAAGCTTTCTACAGCAGAACAGAATTACGACATCGGAAACCGGGAACTACTGGCTATCAAACTGGCCCTAGAGGAGTGGAGACATTGGTTAGAGGGAGCCAATCACCAGTTCGAGGTCATAACAGATCATCGCAACCTGGAATACATCAGAGAGGCAAAAACGATTGAACCCTCGCCAAGCCCATTGGGCTCTCTTCTTCACTCACTTTGACTTCCACATCACCTATAGACCAGGCAGCAAGAATGGCAAGGCTGATGCCCTTTCTCGTCTCCATCAATCTGCTGCTGAGGATCTCCAACCTGAACCCATCATACCTCCTGCCTTGATTGTCAATCCTATCGTCTGGGACATCGACGAACAGATCACCCAGGCAAACCTTCCCCTTCCCGCTCCGCCAGGAGGTCCCGAAGGGGTGGTCTTCGTCCCTCCTCAGTTCCGTACCATCCTGCTGGACTCAGCCCACACCGTTCCGGGTTCGGGACATCCGGGTAGGAAGCGTACCCTCTCACTCCTCCGCCAATGGTACTGGTGGCCCACCATCTCTCAGGATGTGTCCCGTTATGTTTCCGGCTGTTCGGTTTGTGCCATAACCAACACCCCCAGAAACCTCCCAGAAGGCAAGCTCATGCCCCTTCCTATTCCTCGACGCCCATGGTCCCACTTAGGGATAGACTTCATGACTGACCTTCCTTTATCCGATGGCCACACCTGCATCCTGGTAGTAGTGGACAGGTTCTCCAAGGGGTGTAGGCTGATTCCTCTACCCTGACTTCCTACTGCCCTCATGACCGCAGAAGCACTCTTCTGTCATGTGTTCAGGAACTTCGGCATTCCAGAGGACATCGTCTCGGATAGAGGACCTCAGTGCACCTCCAGAGTTTGGCAAGCCTTCTTCAAACTCCTAGGAGTGACAGTCAGCCTATCGTCAGGTTATCACCCTCATACAAACGGACAAACAGAACGGAAGATCCAAGAAATCAGACGTCATCTCAGGACTTACTGCCACCAGAACCAGAACAGTTGGAGCAGTTTCCTCCCCTGGGCAGAATATGCCCAGAACTCCCTTCGTCAAACCACCACAGGTCTCACCCCCTTCCAATGCATCCTGGGTTATCAACCCCCGCTTTTCCCTTGGTCGGGTGAGCCATCAGAGGTGCCAGCCGTCAACCACTGGTTCCAAAGCAGTGAGAGGGTATGGGATGTGGCTCATGTACAGCTTCAACAGGCTGTCCGCAGGCACAAAGAACATGCAGACCGACGTTGGTCCGAACCTCCACAGTACCAACCCGGCCAGAAATTGTGGCTGTCCACTCGGGACCTTCGCCTCCGCCTGCCTTGCCAAAAACTCAGCCCTCGCTACATTGGGCCCTTCACCATACAGGGGCAGATAAATGACGTCACCTACAGGCTAAACCTTCCTTCTCATTACAGACTCTCACCTTCATTTCATGTCTCACTTTTGAAACCCTTTGTTGACCCTGTCTCTCCTCCTCCCACAGACCCTGACACCGTAGTGCCTCCTTCTCCCATACCCGTTGATGAGGAAGCCATCTATAGGGTCCATAACATCTTGGACTCACGGCGGTGGGGTCGGCGTCTCCAGTATCTGGTCGACTGGGAGGACTACGGTCCGGAGGAGCAGTCGTGGGTACCACGTGATGACATCCTGGACACCGCTCTCCTCGACCAGTTCCACGCCGACCGTCCGGATCGCCCCGCCCCTCGGGGTCGGGGCAGGCCTCGTCGCCGTGTTCGTCCCTCTTCTCAGCCGTCAGGAGCCGCCTTGGGAGGAGGGGGTACTGTCAGGGTCCCACCGTCACCAGCATTCACTCCTCCCTCTCATTCTCCAGCACACACTCCTCCCACTGATTCATACTCCTTGTCACTCACGCAGATCAGGCGCTCCCAGTCCCCTCAGTACTAATTACACACACCTGCACCTCATCAAGCCCCTTCCTCAGTTCACCACCTGCAGCTAATCAACAACCACCTACATAAGCAGCACAACCACACACACTCTTTGTCTAGTCTCGTTTCTACACGACGCTCTGACTCACTCCTGTTTAGTCTAGTCTATCCAAGTTTACCTTACCTGTACTTCGTATCCTGTTGTCTGCTGCTACTCTAAACCTGCCTGCTCTGCTCCTGGATTCCTGCCTGTTGCTTCCTGCTCTTTGTTGGATCATTGTTAATAAAGCTCAGCTTCACTACTTCAGTCTGTCTCGTGGTCGTTGGTGACAATTTCACTTGCGTGGAATTTTTATCATTTTACTGACCTGCAAAGGGACTACGGGCAGAAAATAGCACTTGTGCTATAACCCAGTAAAATGCATCTCTCCTTGTTCTTATACAAGATTAATGTTAAATTGTGCATTGTCCCTGTTTAAATGAAATAAATAAAGTTAAAAGTTAGTGTGTTACATGGTATGTATATGGTTGTCACAATGAGACTGTGCACCAGGCTACTGAACGAGACAGTATCCGTGCCTAATGCATGATTCTGTGTAATGAAACGGGTGTCTAGGTTCTCGGCAAGTTTGATTTATCTACCGATCCCAGAAGCCTTTGTCTCGTGCATCTTAGAATTTTGTTCATGGAAATTCATAGGCTACATTACCTCTCCCTCCCCTCCCCACCCCCGAGCGGGCACGCAAACTGAATCTTATAACTCGGTAGGCCAACCAACGACCGTCCGGTTGGACCTACTCTCGTAAAAGAGACTGATTATTATTCTAAGTGTTCGACAACATTATGGAAAGGATCCCTACAGCGATAGACCTTTTAGTTAAAGAGTAAGATCCTTTTAGTTTAACATGAAACAGCCCCGAAATCACCATCACCAAACTCCACCAGACTCCATGTAAATAATCACGACTTTTATCATCATAAAACACACTTCATTCAAAGTGGACAGAAACTAAATAAAACTACCAAAAGCTGTCTTTCCACTTTCCACTGTTCCAACAATCACCACTCTGGTTTGGTTGAAATAAACCCTTAATTCACCAATTTACATGTGGAGATATGCTGGCTCTATACACGCTAAAAGTCCTGATTATTTACACGGAGTCTGGTGGAGATATGCTGGCTCTATACATGCTAAAAGTCCTGATTATTTACATGGAGTCTGGTGGAAATATGCTTGCCCTATACACGCTAAAAGTCCTGATTATTTACATGGAGTCTGGTGGAGATATGCTGGCTCTATACACGCTAAAAGTACTGATGTTTAGCCAAATTAAACTCCTGCTCTAGTCTGATTAGACAGTAATCATTACATAAAACAAATGCAGGGGCCGAGCAAATACGAGTTTGAGACAGAGAATAAACAAAGCCAAAGTGCAGTTTCTCTGATTTATCTCATAAAAAGGTACATCTCTCTTTGTCCAGTCAGTGCTTCTCTGTCTGCGCTTCAACCAGGAGAAGGTAAGCTGTTAGAAAGATGGATTGTTTTTATGTGTTTTATATACAGTGGAAATTGATCTTAAAGGTGCAATATGTAATACTTACTGCTAGTGTTTAAAATAGTTACTGCAATACAAATTCAAAATACTGGAGAGAGTCGTCTTCCCCGCCCCCTCCTCCCCAGACTCAAAGTACACGGAGGTTGCCAGGCTGACCGCAGCATCCACAACAATGTTGCTAGATGCTTGTCATACATAGCCAGACATTACTTCACATCACAGCTGAGTAGCTAACACACTTTTTCGGCTTAGAATTATGGTAGGAACCGCTAAAAACCCAACAACGTCGCCATCCTCTCCTCTAAAAATAACACTACCTTGCCGTCCTCTCCACCTGACTGAACACACTTTATTGGCTTAGAATTATAGCAACAATCGCTAAACACACTGTAAGCTCATGGCCCTCCCAACCCCCCTCTCTTGGCTTAAAATAACTCACTGTCGTCGGCTACGGCCGCTGAACAGGCTACACGTTGTAAACAGCCATGGCCCACTTGCCTGGTCCTCCAGTAACGTTAGCAGTTAGCAGGGTTAGCATGGCGGCATTAGCCAGGACCAGTCGGGATCACTTTACTGGCTGTGTCTCAATTGTTTTTGCGAGTAACCAACTACAACTACTCTAAGCTGACTCCATCTTTCAAATACATCTCCAATATTTACCAACTGTTAGAAACATTTTAAGTAGGGTAGAATCTATCTCTGTTGATCCTGTTTATTGTGTTTGCTGCTTTCATGGCTGTACTGTTACAGCTGTATCGCGCTGGGTTTACGTTTTTACAGTTATATCTGGCAACCTGGCCTGGCTGTCAAACTGGGCATTTGATACCAACACACAGGCCAAAACACAAACAGAAATTCCGTCATGGAACAAAAATTTCAAAAGAAGAAAATACTCGCATTAGTATTGTTGTCAGAAAAGATAGTATTTCAACTTAGCACGTTTCCTTAATATTTGATGACGCATTGGGGTCATTTTTTGATTTATTACAGTAAATATATTACATATTGGACCTTTAATATTAATTAACCTTTAACCTTAATGCCTTAATTAAAAAAACAAATGGAAAAGTCCAACCTTTAAGGACACCAATTTTCATTGTGAATGAATAATGTATCGTAAATAAATAAATGTTCTTCATTAAAATACAGGGGGCATAAGTATACACACCCCTATGTTAAATTCCCATAGAGGCAGGCAGATTTTTATTCTTAAAGGCCAGTAGAGATTGGCATGGTTTTATTTTAGTTAGCCTATTGGCTGGTTTGATTTTCATTGAGAGATGATCTTATAGAAAGTACCCCATGCCAATCTCTAGGTATGGTGAAGGGTATGTCATGATGTGGGGGTATGGTGAAGGGTATGTGATGATGTGGGGGGTATGGTGAAGGGTATGTGATGATGTGGGGGTATGGTGAAGGGTATGTGATGATGTGGGGGTATGGTGAAGGGTATGTGATGATGTGTGGGGGTATGGTGAAGGGTGTGTGATGATGTGGGGGTATGGTGAAGGGTATGTGATGATGTGTGTGTGTGGGGGGGGTATTTTAATTCCAAAGGCCAAGGGAACTTTATCAGGATGCATAGTATCCTGGATCCATGAAATAACTGGCCTTTCAAAATAAAAGTCTGCCTGCCTCTATGGGAATTTAACATAGGGGTGTGTATACTTATGCCCCCTGTATTTTAAGGAAGAACATTTATTTATTTACGATACTTTATTCATTCACAAAGAAAATTGGTGTCCTTAAAGGTAGGATTTTTCCTATTTTTTTTAATTAAGACATTAAGATCAATTTCCAAAAGATGATTTTTTTATTCCTCTTTTTAGTCAACTTTAGCATGGGTTCATAAACTTATGAGCACCACTGTACCCCCTGATATTCACACTATTACAAATGTAGCTCTTTTAAGATCCAAACTCAAAACCTTTTAAACAAAAATTTGTTTACAATGGCTTTTAATATGTAGTAGTGGTGTGACAATTTCCCAATAATAACATCAATTTCCAAAAGATTATTTTTATATTCCTCTTTTTAGTCAACTTTAGTGTTCTGTCCTCTCTAAAGTAAATTAAGCCCCCTTTTGGCTAAACAGCAGCAGTAGCTTTAGTTTAAGTTTCACTTTCAGTTGTAAATTTCCATCAGAAGTCAATCGAGTGTGCTGCAGAGCAGAGTGCCGGTGCTGTTTTCTCCTGCTGCATTTTTTTCTTTCTACATTGTTGCCTTGGATACTATTTGTCCGTAAGTATTGTATATATTTAGCCTGGATGTCAGCCGAACTTAGCCCTGTCCACAACATTCGAGGTCGGGAAGTTTGGTCTGGACTTGATCCGTTGAGGTGCAATTATGCTCGAACAAGATGGAGAACTGAGATGTGTAGATTCCACTATCTCGTCTGTTACAGAAGATATTGACAGCGCATTCATTTTTAAATCCTCAACCGGCCTGTCTCAAACCAGCTGATGGTGTGGCTGTGACTCAGCTGTTCAAGTGGCTGAGGCTGGTTTTAGAACGTATAGAGAAGTCAGCTGGTAAAGATATAAACTATATGAATAAAATGATCATTAATCCATTTTATTTCTGCATTACAAACAGCTTTACGAAATGGCAGAGTTTAACAGAGGGAGTGCCCAGCGGTGTTAGAACAAAGCTGTGAATCAGAGAAATAAAACATGTTTTCGCCAATTTATCTCTAGAAATGCAACTGTAGCGAGCATGTCACTA
The DNA here is from genome assembly GCF_010015445.1 of Perca fluviatilis. Lineage (NCBI taxonomy): Eukaryota > Metazoa > Chordata > Actinopteri > Perciformes > Percidae > Perca > Perca fluviatilis. The sequence goes on along the minus strand of NC_053117.1, from coordinate 41,453,997 downwards.
TCACTAACGTTATCCACACTCATATTTACAGGCAACAAATGATATATCCAGCTTCAAAAAAGTCTAAAAGTCGGAAGTTAGAACGAATGCATTGTGCAAAGAGTGGTTGCTATGGAAACGATACACGGTGTTGAGTTCTGTTGACAGTTGAGTTGAGTTCCGTTGCTCTGATTGGTTGTAGGTCTATCCAATGAGTGCAGAGACATTTTCTTTCCTGGTTCGGTTGGAACACGCCCCATAATCACAGCCCAATGGAGAGCTTTCAGACTCACATTCTGACTAGAATCTGAGTAGGACCACGTCAGGCTAGTATATATTACTAAAAAATGTTAAAAGTAATTGTACTTGGCATATCTTTGGTTTATTGGAGTTTTCTAATGTCAAATCACTAAATTGATAGATAGCGTGTCTATTAGTTATGACAGCATTTTCTGTTGCTATAAGTTGTCGGTTTGCACTATATTTTGGGTATCTGTATTAGTTTCATTTAATTTCTGTTTGTCTTATGTTCTTTGCTACAGTTTTACAGTATAAGTAAAGTAAAGTCTCTTCGTCGAACCCCAAGAAAAGTTATGCCTTGTGTTTTTTGGAGAACTTTACACTGTGTGCTAACTGTTGAGCTTTGAAGAAGCAACTCATTGCAAGGACAATATATTTAGCATTGGTGTATTCACTTATGCTTAGCACTGTATATCTGTGCATCTACAGCCCAGTTCACAGCTGCATGTTACTCAGTACATGAGTTGCTGTCATAAATCAATCAATACACCTTAAATGTTGCATGCGTATCGGGAGTTGAAAACATTATGAGGAAAACATTAATATTCAGATTTTTTAAAACAAATCCATCCACATGAAAAATACTAAATTAATGGAAAGGAATTTCTTCAAATAAATAAACTAAGAAGATGTTATGATGTCTGAAGACAGTGAAATCTAAAGTAGATTACGCTCTCAGACGTTTAAAAAACTGTATCTATATGTACTTTTCATCACTAATCTTTACACATTTATATCCATTTTTAACTCATCCATGATGCATTGCTATATTCATGATGTTTATTCCTGTTTTTGTGGCTCTATGTGTGTGATATTTCACAGAGCGATGGCAAATTGGATGAAGAGGTGGAGGCTCCTGATCCTCTTCAGCCTCCTCAGCCTCACTGAACTATTCGGTGAGAAATAGTTTACTTTTTAACAACCTCGAGTTCAAGCTTTGACTTTTTGATGTTAATGAACGCCCGCTACATTCAAGCTATTGCCAAATGAGTTGCTACAAAGCTTATTAAGAGATTATCAGCTCCACACGACTCTCTATGTATTTCTCAGTATCTGACCCGTTCTCACTCCTAACACGCAAAATACGGATGCTTTGGCAGTGTCTCTCAGCATCAGATACAATGCAGAAATCAAGTAGACAACCGTAGAGAGTAGTATGTAGAGAGACAGCAGTAGAGAGTAGTATGTAGAGAGACAACAGTAGAGAGTAGTATGTAGAGAAACAACAGTAGAGAGTAGTATGTAGACAGACAACAGTAGAGAGTAGTATGAAGAGAGACAGCAGTAGAGAGAAGTATGTAGAGAGACTGTGTAATCATGTAAACATGGTGCTCTCTCTCCTGCTGGACACCATAAACGAACAGCAGCGGGCCCAACCCGACGGAGTTCATATAATCGCAGGAGACTTTTGATAAGGCCAACTTGAAGCACTGCCATTTTAATTGCATTTTGTGTCTGTTAAGAAGCACAAAGGCACTCTTTAGAAGATGCCCACACAACTGGCATTTTAGCTAACTGGGACCGCTAGCCATTAGCTGCAGCAACTCCACTTTGCTAGCACTGATTTTGGTCGTTTTTATATATATATATATATATATATATATATATATATATATATATATATATACAGATATATAGCGATCAAGATGCAGGTAAAAATCGTCCGGAGTTCTCCTTTAATGGACAACGGCGAGGCGTGAACCGCCCAACGGGCAGTGATTTTTTACAGGTTTGAATACTTGACTTTGTTTTGTTTGTTCCCCAGAGGTGAGATATGAAGAATGGGAGGAGCTCAGCCCAGATATTGCTGCACTACACCAGCTCAGAGGACTGTCTATACACATGTTTCATGAAAATATCAGGAACCCACCGAACCACAGGTCTCTTGCTATGGACTTTCTGTCACCTCTCCATAGGTACACAAATATTAAACACAAAACCACAGAGAACACAGAGATGGTTAAAGGGATGTATTGCAAAAGTTTATGTAATTAATAACAGGGGAGTTACAGAGGACTGCAGGCAAATGTGGCCCAAATCGGATTTTTTTTGGGGGGTCAAGTGACCAGGTCAGACTACTTCAGAAGTAGTGTGAACACTCAAATCAGATTTAGACCACTTCCATATGTGGTCCTGAATCAGACCCAGGTCTGATTTTTTTCAGTTGGGCTCGGTGTTAGACTTAATTAGCGTTATGTGCATTCATGTTACGGCTGCCATTACACAAACATTTTGAAATAAAAGCGAAAATGCTTACTTCCTCCATAACCTCCCTAACTTTAGTGCAACAGCGTGCTGCATCTGATGTCATTGCTATTGTTGGCGTAAAGTCCACACTAACCATAATTTTGTCGCAGAAAATTACGTTTTCACTTTACATGGCCAATCAGTGAAAAGCACTATTCTTGATGCAGTGTTTTATTAATATTATTATATTATTATATCTCTCTTGCCAATTGTCTTTGAACACTTATCGTTAGCTCTGCAATAGCGAAGAGGCTAACAGCTAAAAATAGCTAACGTTGGTAACGCTAATCACTAAACAGCAACAGAAAGTAGCTTGTCTACATAAACCAGGAGTAAGAGTTATAGTTAGGGGATAACTACACAACCTTAACCCTTGTGTTGTCTTCCCGTTGACCATGAAACTTGTTGTCCTCTCGCGTATACAGGCCGGGTCATCCCTTTTTTTGAGGTTTATGTTGCTTTTCCTGCACTTTTATTCACTACCACCAGATTCATCACTATCATCAACTTATTACCACTAGTTTTATAAAAAAACATTTTGGTAACCCTTTACTTGACAGTACCGACATAACCATGACATGAAACTGTCATAACTATGACATGACACTGTCATGAATGTGTCATAAACCTTATAAACAAGTCATAAACGTTTATGACTTCTGTCATTAAGATGTCATTCGGTTTTTGTCATGACAAGTTGACATTGTTTGGCTTGTCTTGATTATGACAACTTGACATTAATCAAAGTGATATTACCAGAAGTTGTCTTGGTCATGACAAGTTGACATTAAATTAGTTTGGGATGTCTTTGTAATGACAACTTGACATTAACCAGGATGACATTACCAGAGGATTTCTTTGTCATGACAACTTGACATAAACAGAAATTCACCTCTTTTTATATTCATGACATTTTGACCTAATGATTATTATAATTAGATGTGCAAGATTAGAGACCAATTCTAGCATTTTTTCAGATAGATGTCTGACAGGAAATTTCACAAAACTGGGTGTCATGACACTGTTATGACAGTGTATCTAATAAATATTTTGACCTCAAGTAGTGGTACCAATTGTATTTATCATTAAGATATCATTGATAGGACTTGCTGTCATGACAACATTATAACAGTGCAGCTAATACATATTTTGACCTCAAGTAAAGTGGTACCAATTGTATTTGTCATTAAGATATCATAGATAAGACTTGCTGTCATTACCACATTATGACAGTGTAACAAATACATTTTGACCTCAAGTAAAGTGGTATTAATATACACAGAAATATGGCATACATACAGATAAACTAACTGAAAAAATAAAGTGTGCACACAAAAGAAACCCTTTTCAGTTCTATGAGCTCAATTGTTCTTTGATGACAAGAGTTCAGAGATGTTCAACATTGGGGCCCATATGAGTTTGGTTTCCGTTTGTCCTTCCACCATGAAGAATGAATCAAGGGAAATCCATCTACGTTCAGAGTCTCGATCCTGAACTGGGAATCTCTAAACCCTGGAAGTCTCTGGGATGTGAAGAATCAATGTGATTCAATATCCCTCTGGGGACTGGGCCTCCCCTGCGTAGCCTTTTCACCTCCTCCACCTGTAGATAAGGCCAACAAATTTCTCTCAATTACTATTCAGTAATAAAATCAATTGCTTAGGCTACAATGAAAATAAAATGAGGTCATATTTCAGTTAACCCCTATTGAAATATCTAAACCTCTATTCAGTTTGTACAACCGTTCTTAAATTTCTTCTCTTAGGTATCAAACGTATATAAATCCCTTTCATGTACCAAAAGCACATTTATATTAATAGGCAACCTTTATACAAACAATGCATTTCTAATTCAAATTGTATGGAACCTTAGTAACATTAACACTATCCTAAATATAATTGCATAAATTGCATGTAAACATCTCTCAAATTGTATTATTTTCCCATAACTTAAGCTACAGTGCTGTAATCTAGAGGCATTAAGACTTGCGCGCTTATTTATCTCACCCTGTAACTGTAGAAAGAATGCACTAAAAATTAGCCTCTTTAAGTTAGCTACTTCACCATAAACTCCAGTTAAACAATTAAACTCACAATTTGCATTACTTTCCATAACCAATAGATATAATCATTAGCCTTTTCACAGGCAATATGCAGTAGCTAGTCTGATAGCCTTCTGTGGCTAATTACCCTATTAGCATATGAATACAGCACCTTAGCTAACCCGTTAGCTTAATGCTATTAGCACCGATTAGCATGGATGCTAGCAAACTCTAGTGTTAAGGAGTGACTCACCATTTTGCTGCCTATAACTCCGTGACGATAGCTGATTCAGGCACAGCTCTCTTTTGCTCTATTTACAACAAGGTATAGCCAGTATTAGATAGTATTTAGTATGTAGAATTGATTTATTTCACTAACTGGTGTTCTTTTTTTTATCTTACTGAGTGAATAATGGCAGCCTCCTACATTCTGATGCAGGCGCCAAAAGGGATGTGAGGAGACGTAAATCTGATTGGTCAGCTCACGGACCCAAGTTCACCCATTGGCTTATTTACAAGCCCATCAAAGTGTTTTTCAAGCTTTCAGGTAAATAGGAGGATGCTGCCGTTATTCACTCAGTAAAGCCCTATTCGCACGGGATAAGTATTACCTGGTGACCTCCAGTCATTTGTAATAATTGCGGAGGTTGTCTGTGATCTTAATCCCGTGCGAATCGGTCATGTCTGTAATTTGTAAAGTAATATTTCCCCCGCAAATGACCTACCATATTTCGCCGAAAACGGAGGTCCTGTGATAATATTAGTCCCGTGCGACTCGGCATCTCTGATTTGTCCAGGATTTGGCGGGGCTTTTTTGTTTTTTCAAGGTACCTATTTCCTTCTTTTGCGCCTTTTTTCATCCATCTTTCGCGAAGAATGGAGGGTGCGTTGGAGTGTTTTGACAGTGTTTTGGGTGCTGGGTCATGTCGCTATACATCATATACAATTTGCAGAAAGAGAAAGATGAAAACCACCACAAGTGCGAAGACAAAAATAATGATTAGATGGCGATGGATGACATGTATAGCAGCATGCGGTAAGTATATTTTTTATGTTTGTATCATACATCTAGAGATAACGACAAGACATCTCCAAACAATAGATTTTAACCTGGTGAAATGTTTTGTTTTATCCACCTAACCGGACCCTGCTTGACACCACCTGGAGAAAAAAGTGAGAGAAAGAAAAAAGAAGAGGTCGCAGTTCGGACAATGACTGACTACCCGGTTGAGATTGTGTGCGTGTGTGTCCTCGAGATCTGACCACACACAAACACACGTAGCAGAGCTACCCACACCCATGTTTCTACTGTTGCTTAATGTCAGTAAATTCGAGTAAAATCACAGGCTTCGCTTATCCCGTTCGAATGCGCCAGATGAAAATCAGACGTGGGTGGGCAATTTATAATTCACACGAGGTCCCTAGATAATACTTATCCCGTGCGAATAGGGCTTTAAAAATAACGTCAGTTAGTGAAATAAATCAATTCTACATACTAAATACTATCTAATACTGGCTATACCTTGTTGTAAATAGAGCAAAAGAGAGCTGTGCCTGAATCAGCTATCGTCACGGAGTTATAGGCAGCAAAATGGTGAGTCACTCCTTAACACTAGAGTTTGCTAACATCCATGCTAATCGGTGCTAATAGCATTAAGCTAACGGGTTAGCTAAGGTGCTGTATTCATATGCTAATAGGGTAATTAGCCACAAAAGGCTATCAGACTAGCTACTGCATATTGCCTGTGAAAAGGCTAATGATTATATCTCTTGGTTATGGGAAGTAGTGCACATTGTGAGTTTAACTGTTTAACTGGAGTTTATGGTGAAGTAGCTAACTTAAAGAGGCTAATTTTTAGTACATTCTTTCTACAGTTACAGGGAGGGATAAATAAGCACGCAAGTCTTAATGCCTCTAGATTACAACACTGTAGCTTAAGTTATGGGAAAATAATACAATTTGAGAGATGTTTACATGCAATTTATGCAATTATATTTAGGATAGTGTTAATGTTACTAAGGTTCCATACAACTTGAATTAGAAATGCATTGTTTGTATAAAGGTTGCCTATTAATATAAATGTGCTTTTGGTACATGAAAGGAATTTATATACGTTTGATACCTAAGAGAAGAAATTTAAGAACGGTTGTACAAACTGAATAGAGGTTTAGATATTTCAATAGGGGTTAACTGAAATATGACCTCATTTTATTTTCATTGTAGCCTAAGCAATTGATTTTATTACTGAATAGTAATTGAGAGAAATTTGTTGGCCTTATCTACAGGTGGAGGAGGTGAAAAGGCTACGCAGGGGAGGCCCAGTCCACAGAGGGATATTGAATCACATTGATTCTTCACATCCCAGAGACTTCCAGGGTTTAGAGATTCCCAGTTCAGGATCGAGACTCTGAACGTGAGCCAGTTTCCCTTGATTCATTCTTCCTGGTGGAAGGACAAACGGAAACCAAACTCATATGGGCCCCAACGTTGAACATCTCTGAACTCTTGTCATCAAAGAACAATTGAGCTCATAGAACTGAAAAGAGTTTCTTTTGTGTGCACACTTTATTTTTTCAGTTAGTTTATCTGTATGTATGCCATATTTCTGTGTATATTAATACCACTTTACTTGAGGTCAAATAATGTATTTGTTACACTGTCATAATGTGGTAATGACAGCAAGTCTTATCCATGATATCTTAATTACAAATACAATTGGTACCACTTTACTTGAGGTCAAAATATGTATTAGTTACACTGTCATAATGTTGTCATGGCAGCAAGTCTTATCCATGATATCTTAATGACAAATACAATTAGTACCACTTTACTTGAGGTCAAAATATTTATTAGTTACACTGTCATAATGTTGTCATGACAACAAGTCTTATCCATGATATCTTAATGACAAATACAATTGGTACCACTTTACTTGAGGTCAAAATATGTATTAGTTACACTGTCATAATGTTGTCATGACAGCAAGTCCTATCAATGATATCTTAATGACAAATACAATTGGTACCACTACTTGAGGTCAACATATTTATTAGTTACACTGTCATAACAGTGTCATGACACACAGTTTTGTGAAATTTCCTGTCAGACATCTATCTGAAAAAGTGCTAGAATTGGTCTCTAATCTTGCACATCTAATTATAATAATCATTAGGTCAAAATGTCATGAATACAAAAAGAGGTGAATTTCTGTTTATGTCAAGTTGTCAGGACAAAGACATCCTCTGGTAATGTCATCCTGGTTAATGTCAAGTTGTCATTACAAAGACATCCCAAACTAATAATGTCATAATGTTGTCATGACAACAAGTCTTATCCATGATATCTTAATTACAAATACAATTGGTACCACTTTACTTGAGGTCAAAATATGTATTAGTTACACTGTCATAATGTTGTCATGACAGCAAGTCTTATCTATGATATCTTAATGACAAATACAATTGGCACCACTTGAGGTCAAAGAATGTATTCGTTACACTGTCATAATGTGGTAATGACAGCAAGTCTTATCTATGATATCTTAATGACAAATAAAAATGTTACCACTTTACTTGAGGTCAAAGAATGTTTTCGTTACACTGTCACAATGTTGTCATGACAGCAAGTCTTATCCATGATATCTTAATGACAAATACAATTGGTACCACTTTACTTGAGGTCAAAATATGTATTAGTTACACTATCATAATGTTGTCATGACAGCAAGTCCTATCAATTATATAAGAAAAAAAAAAAAAGGAAAATAAATTGGGGGGTAAAAATTTATTTTTTATATTATTATTTTATTTTAGTAAAAAAAAAAAAATTAATAATAAATTAATAAAAAAAAAAAAAAAAAAAGGACAATATGAGGAGAAAAAAATATTTTTAAAAAAAAAAAAAAAAAAAAAGGGAAAACACTTTTTTTTGTATTTTTTTGTGGAAAACTTATAGGAAAAAGGGGGGAATTTGTTTTTTAAATTTGCACATCTAATTAAAATAATCATTAGGTCAAAATGTCATGCATACAAAAGAGGTGAATTTCTGTTTATGTCAAGTTGTCATGACAAAGACATCCTCTGGTAATGTCATCCTGGTTAATGTCAAGTTGTCATTACAAAGACATCCCAAACTAATTTAATGTCAACTTGTCATGACCAAGACAACTTCTGGTAATGACACTTTGATTAATGTCAAAGTGTCATAATCAAGACAAATTTAATGTCAAGTTGTCATGACCAAGACAACTTCTGGTAATATCACTTTGATTAATGTCAAGTTGTCATAATCAAGACAAGCCAAACAATGTCAACTTGTCATGACAAAAACCGAATGATACTTAATGACAGAAGTCATAAATGTTTATGACTTGTTTATAAGGTTTATGACACATTCATGACAGTGTCATGTCATAGTTATGATAGTGTCATGTCATGGTTATGTCGGTACTGTCAAGTAAAGTGTTACCAACATTTTTAATTCATGGTGAATGAACCTCATTTATATGAAATTATACCTCATTTTTTATTAAAAAAAGCTGAAATTATGAATTATTTTGACAAATAGTTACAAATGAGAATAACAGACTGTCAAAGTTTAGTCAGGATACTGTTTAAAAACCATTTCATTGTTTGTTCAAAAGCTGCAACATTTAATAAAACACCCAAAATTCTATGAAAGTAGGGATCTGACCCTTCATTTTTGGGCAATTCCCGTGAAAGAAAATCCAAATTTCTGATGTATAAACTTTGAAAAACGGGTCAAAGGAGGGTTAAACTACAGGTAACGTCAGTGCAAAATAAGAAAAGTGGCATTGAGTGGTGAAACGTCAACTACAACATGGAGTAGCAAATAAAGTTATGGGCAGATTAATTGTTGATTGTGCCGTTATAATAACAAACACATAATGACAGCCTAAACTCGCAAATGGTTATAATTAACGTTAGTAGCTGTTAATTAAGGTTATCTAACCCGAGTCTGCTGCCAGCAGGTCAGTCATCCGCTGTAGCTCCTCTCATGGAAAGCAAAAGCGTGAGTGTTAATCAAAATCATCATAGATATCCAAAGGGATGGAATCTATCCCGGAGAACGTGTTGCAGACGCAAAACAGCCGGTCACTCCTCCTCATCCTCCATGTTATCCCACCTTTCAAAACGGTGCGCCATGCCAACCCATCTTACGGAAGACTTTACACCTACAAAGTGCTTGGTGTAAAATTTAAGTTGTAACGTATGCCTAAACTGGTGCAACCCAATGCTGATTGTTTTAATATTTTTGTTTAATCATGGGGAAAGACTGAAAAGTTAACAATGACTGTATTTTCTCTTAGGAACACATCCATACATGGGGCCAGAGTTGAGAGATCTATTAGCAGGTAAGAACTAAGCTTTCTAGTACAGTTCTGGTGAGAATATGTTTAAAATCAAACTCTGGTACTGAAACCACTGAAAAGATCGGCCTAGCCCACACAAGCTCAATCGAGCCAAAAACTAGGATTTGGCATTGACAAATTCCAATTTGAAAAATTTGGTTTTGAATCTGATCATCGGTTCCAAATTTAACATGCACAAGTTTTGGTTGCCGTATGACCACCATACTTCCAGGCGCTTGTTGTGTCACAGCCATGGAACGTAGTCAGCATGCTCTAATGATTGGTAAAACTGTAAATCACCATTGAATGAAAATAAAAATGTTCATCTTATCTGTTAAATAAGCATATGCCCCATTTCATCCAAGTCCCCAGGATCAGCGCCATGTTTTGATGCAACAGTGGGCTTAGCAGCCAACGGTGGAACTGCAACGTCTGAAAACCCTCTGGCCCAGAAAGACTTTTCCCAGAGACTTTACATGGCGAAAGAAACTATCTATCTATCTATATTCCAGGGGATCATTTTTGGGGGGGTACATCAACTTACCAGTCTGAACACTTAAATGGTCCTTGTTGAAACCATTAGGTTTTCGAATTTTTAACATGCACTAATAGCCGAATCCAGAATTATTTAACTAAGCATGATGAAAACACATAATGAACGTTAGAAAACCTACGGGACTGCTCCCACGTCTCCCTGCACTGCAGGCTCATATGATTGTTCTCCTGAGATCGTGTAGCTGTTATAATAGATATAAGGGCTGTTAATCATCATGTGTATTATCTGATGATACATCTGAGCGCTGTATGCTGTAAAGCCTGTAAAGCCTGTAACGTGGATGTAACATTATTAACGTCTCTGTTCCCAAACTGCCAGAGCTACCGCTAACGTTAGTAATGTTAGCTAGCTAACATCAGCGGCAGCTAGTAGCACGACATAATAATAACATCTCCTTGGTTCTCTTAATACATCCATTGCTTATTTAGATAAGCATTTAACGATGAGAAACAATAAAAACACAGTGTCCCAGTTTACCGGGACACATTACTGTGGCAAATATTTTAACCCCACCTTTCTTCCAAAAGTAGGTTAACACTGAATGAGTATTATTGTGTTTATTGTTATATGTGTATCAGGCTTTTGTTAGTCTCCCATGTCCAGACTAGTCCACACAGCATTCCTGGATGGGAGAAAAACGTGCTCTGGTTTATTGGCATTTCTTTAAACCAATCACAATCAAGCTCCGGACAGAGCCACGGTGCCTCTGCTAATTAGCCTCAGGAAGTTATTTGTTTTGGTGGAACATGTGTACGTTCAAAAGTAGTTTTAGTCGTGCAACAGAAAACTCAGATTGGACAGATAGTCTAGCTAGCTCTCTGGATTTATCCTGCAGAGATCTGAGGAGAAGTTAACCATAGTCCTCAGAAATCCACCAGAGGTTCGAACCCCAACACAAAGATAGAGGAAGGGGACGGACATCTGGCCGAACCTTTGGCGGCACCGGAACAATCCCATAAATTAAACGTTGTCAATATAGTTTTGTAGAACCAAACCTATGGAGGGTTGGTGGTATGTACACCAACCCTCCATAGGCCACAGTCAAAACGATGGCTTTGGCGTTAGATGTTTTAAAACTACCCTAGAGATGAACTGCCTTTTACAGTTAGACGCGGCTACAATAATGTAATGAGTTGAAGAACTGGAGGTGACAGGCGCAACCCATTGTCATTCCCAACTCGTCATATACTGACACTCCTGCACGTAGACACCCAAATATCCCTCGTTAGCTGAAGCTAACAATATCTTTCAAGCCATTCAATGCAGATTAGAAGCTAAAACTCTTGTGCGAGACAGATTCATTCCCTACGTGGCCTTGGTAAAATATATTTTTAAATTTAAACCAAAGTGTTTTTCTTAGGGAAGGTATTGTCAAACTCTTATGTGGTCTGCATCAGGTTTTACTCAATCTGTGTAAGTGTTGTGTAACCCTCTCAGATATAAAGTTGTTAATCTTCTTTTAGGGAGGACATTGACCAAAACCCGATGAGTTTGCTGTCTGATCTTCAGGAGAATGAGAAGTTCACAGCTTCTGTTATTCAGAAGGAACAGGTTAGTGGATTTTAAATTAACATGGAAAGCAGCACTGAGTTCAGACAAACAAGCTTAATTTACTGGAACCCAAATCAGTGTTTAATTAATAAAACTAGCAAAAGAGTTGATCTTGCATAGACACACAGAAAACGAAAACAAAGTTACCATTTAAGACAACAAATGGGAATTTCTTGAGTTAAATGTTCATCCCCTCCAATTTATGATAAAGTAATATATATAAAAATGATTTCAACTGGATTATCTGCTGTGTTTCATATGTAGTTTTTTATCACCTATTGTCCAGGATTTTGAAGGCTTCTTGGCAGCGATTGATAAACAGAAGACACAAGATGTGCTCCTGAGTGCTTTGGAGATCTCACACAGCTACAGCCAAAAACTTCTGGTCATGACCGACAAAGAAAAGTCAACAAATGACAGAGTCCAACAGGAATACAGCATGGATCCTCATTACTCAGTTATAGTCAGCAACGAATGCCTGTTCAATGTCTCGTGTGTACCAGAAGCAGACAGCTATACCTTGGTGAAAATATTTGGGAGTGTTTCAGAAGATGGACAAACTGTGTCTGGCCTTTCTGGCTCTTCACTCGCAGAGCTGATGTTGAAACCATCACTGGAAACTGCGCCCGTGTTCTCTCTCGATGGAAACACAACCAAAGACTTCCAACATAACTTAATTCGAGTTTTTACGGCCCGTGGCATCACAGCAGTCCTAGAAACAAACCAGGAGAATCACCAGACTTACCAGGTCATGAACCAACTTGAAGAAGTTACTGGATACCAAATTCCACAAAGGCCGGTTGATCACAGCACCCAGTACGACCACCAGCAGATCCTCATCCTGGAAGATGACCCTGTTGTCAGAAAAGCTGCTACGTATCTTAATGAGAAGCATCCAACGGTTTCCTCTGTCTACGTTCTTGATGACAACCAAAGACCAGTACTGATCCGAGGTGACTCCGTGCCTCTGACAGAGGACAGCCGGCTGGTGCTGGTTGGCCACGGCAGGAAAGACAACTCAGGAGAAATGAGACTGGCAGGGTACGAAGTGCAAGAAGTCTCCACAATTATTAAACAAACCTCCAGGGATTCCAATAAAATTAAAACAATAACTGTGGTGGCCTGTGACGTCGGATCAGATAAAGCATTCATTGAAACGCTGCTGAAGGATCTCCATGACACCGCCGGCATCGAGACAGAGCTGCACATCAGGGACGCTGTGCTCCAGGTCAGACACACAGGAGAGAAAATCACCCAAGAGATCACTAAGGATGGAGAGCAATGGAGACATGAAGATGACAGCAAGAAAGTGGTCGCAACCCTCGACAGGAATGGAGATGTAATTATTAGAAATGAGCCCGGCAGTAAAGGAAAGGAAATCTTTACCGCTGAAAGAAACTTTCTAGGTCCAAAAAAAAACCATTTTCTGGTCTACAGAGACAGCTGGCCAGATGAGCCAAGGAGATTTATTACCCAGAATGTTTTTGGGGAGGATGCTGAAGTACATAAGGCTTGTGATGAACTTGAAGCTCTATCCTGGGGATTCTTTCACAACGAAAACATACCCGCTCCAGAAAAAATTAAGATTAAAAACTTGGATCTAAAAGAGTATTATTTATCCCAAAAAAAAAGAGTTAAAAATGAAAAAACGAGACAGTATGAGGAGACAGGGGAGGTAGAGAAGATAAATAATAAACAAAAAGTAAAAGATATTCTTTCCAACTGTTATGAGATTAAATCAGGAGAAGATATCAGGAATGTAATCCGTCACTATGCAAAGACCGGAGAAGATGAGGTTACATACCTGAAGGTCAATGACTGGATATTAGAGGTTAATCCTAAATATCTGTATGTTGCTCCAATCGGAAAAAAGCTTGACAACAATGAAAGAGGAAATGAACAACAAGTTAAGAAATGTATTGAAGATCAGATAGGAAAAGAAAGTTACTCTAAAATACGAGAAGGAATTAAAACAGAAATGGGCCAGAATGACCCAATAAAAGGATACGCTCAATATGTGGAAGGTATTTTTTGTGGAGAGCCCACAACACCTCGCCTGCCGCTCCCCACTGAGGCCTGGTGCACCACATATTTCACTGCATCAGTTATATCTGAATCTGCTAGAAACTTCCGGACATTTCCTCTGACTCTCATGGCCCTGGATATGGTCCAAAGCACAGACAACAATATCAAAGAGAATGGACTGAACTTTCTTTGGGAAGAACATTCAATGGCAAGAGGAGGTTCTTGGATTGACCCAAGCAGGCGTGGATTTAGTGGCTCAGCCGACTATGAAGTTTCCAGCAAATCAAAGAATTACTTTAATCCTTCGACTCCTGAGCAATTAATGGATAATCTTAAATATCTTATAACAAAGGAAGTCCAACTGTATAGTAGGTGGATTCAAAAGGAAGGAGGAAATAATCCGTATCAGATATTGGATATCGCTAAAAACAAGTACAGGATAACTGAACGTAATTCAGTTCAGGATTACAAAACATTCACAAAAAAATTAGATAACAGCGACTATCCAGCATCTGGTGGATTAGGAGGCTTCAATGACGGCCACGTAACATCCCAAGACTTAAAATCTTCCTCCGAGTTGGAAAAGTCCTTCAAACTTGAATCGTATTACTCCAGGCAGAGCGTATTAACCGCTGAACAAGTCCACAGTCAGTTAAAGGCAAAATATGGTGAAAGTCTGGCAGGGTTGCAGGTCCAGGAGGGCAGCGCCAGAATGGAGAACGAAGAGTTTGTGTGTCATCTGTTAGACGGTGCTGATGCTAAACCTGTTGAGTTTAGGGCTAAATTATCTCCGGAGAGTCAACGCTACTATGAAACAATGTCAGAGAGCATTGAAACAGCAGTTCATGACATGGAAAATCACGGTTCAATCTCCTTCCATCAAGGCAGCAAGTACGTAGAGCACGCTGGGCATGCTGTTGGGACGCTGGGCCTCATGCTGGGGCTGAAAGGAGCTGTTCGTGCTTTTGAACAGGGTGACTTTAAAGATGCCGTGGTGGGGTCTCTACAAACGGCTCATGGAGTGACAGCTATGACATCGTCTGTTATTGCAAAGAAAGCTTTGTCCTCAGAGGCCAGAATGGCCAAAGCTGTAACATCGGTCATGAAAAGCCCTGCAATGAAGGGTTTTACGTCAGTTATACCAATAGTGGGAATTGGATTCGGGATATACAATCTTGAACAAGATTTGGAGAGAGGTGATGCGCTGGGAAACATCGATGCTGCCTTAGATGGTAGTATGGTTGTTTTAGATGTTATTGAAACTGCTCAGCCTGAACTGGTCCCGTTGATAATGCCTATAAACCTGGCTTTATCCGTAGTCCGGATGGTCAATGATGAAATTTATATGGGCATACAGAATGAGCTAAACAACCTCCCGAAAGATGCTGGAGTTCTGGAGAAACTGGGGGCCGTTTCTTTAGGCTTTCTATATGGGATTCAGCATTTTGGAATTAGTGTGGCGAGTTTCTTTTACGATTGGCATTACGATGAAATTGAGCAGGGAAACAGACTTGTTGCACAGATATCAGACTATAACAAATATTACAAAGTTACAAAGCAAAAGGATGGAACGAGCACCGTTGATTTTAGCGGTGGCGACTCTTCTGGGAACGGAGGAGGGGTTCACTTCTGCCTCGCCGACCAGGGTCCGTCTGAACTCTGCATGGACTATTTTGTGTCTAGTAATGAGAGTTTTGGGAAAAGGTGTTGGCAGATTGATACACAGGGAAGCAAAGATATTATTCTTGGCCTTGGAGAGTCAAAGAAGTTAGAGTACATGACACTACAGAAGAAAATACTCTGGTTCATACCAGCCGGCTCTGTGACGGTGGTTTCAGGTTATAAAGCTGTACCAGAGTCAAGGTTTGGGGAATACAAAGGAAATAGAGATTCTAATCGTTTTTTTGCAATTCAGAAAGCAGAGGATGAACATGTGATTGAAGTCATGTTAAGTTACTATTACAGGCTTTATGGTGAACCAGGTGATGACATATTCTTCCTCGGTCCACAGAGAAGTTATGTTGAAGGATGCGGAGGAAAAGACACGTACATTATTCCTAAAAATGGAGGGAAAACAGCCATTAACAACTACGATCCTTCCAAAGCACTAGACACTCTTCATTTAAGTGTTGATTACAGTGACATTTCTGTGTCTAAATCTGGAAATGATGTTGTGTTAATGTATGAGGGAAGTCACACTGTGACCATAGAAGGATGGTTTTTAGGGGAACCGTATCGTCACATGAACATGATGTCTGGAGACGGAGTCTTGTTTGAGATTTCCTCTGTCGTGGTTTCTTCTGTTCAGCTGATGGCCGTAGGGATTAACAAGATGTTTAGCTCTAGTGGTGGATATGTAGATGCATCCCAGCCACTTTTAAGCACAGTTACAAACATCGTTGGATCTCAGGGTACTGATTTCCTCTATGGAAATGGAGAGAATAATATCATAGATGGAGGAGGAGGTTATGATTGGTTGATAGGCCGTGAAGGAGAAGACATGTACATAGTGAAAGTCAGAAAACAGTCTTTAGTGTCGATTATAAATTACTCCAAAGACACTAAAACAGACCTGGCCATAATAGAAGCAAACCTTCACACTTTTAGAGTGGAAGTAATGGATGACCATCTTTTTCTGAACGCTTTCCATGACAACACATCCGTCAGTGTGGTTTTAATGAATTGGTTCAGATCAGCAGCAGACAGACATTTGTTTGTTGTCACAAAGGATTTGATCACTTTCACAATCTCAGATAACAAGGCTGACTGCCTGGACAGAGACCCGTTCACCAAGTGTATTAAAAGTAGCAGCATCGACTACAGCAGCTCGCCATCTCCTCTGTTGGTTGACCTTCAGGAGGACGAGACTTTTAGCATTGTGATGGAGGTTCACGGGTCAAATTTCAACGACGCAATCAGAGGGAACAAAGAACACAACGTTATTGTCCCAGGAGGAGGAGATGATTTCATCCAGGGTAGAGGAGGAGAGGACTGGTACGTTATCACGCCGGGCCAAGGAGTAAAAACCATCAACAATCAATCTCCAAATCTAGCCTTGGATATTCTCTTTCTGGAAGAAGAATACGAGAACATAATGTGTTCTTGTGAAGGGCAGAGCATCATCATTTTGGTACATGGTAGAAAAGATGTTATTTTACAGAACTGGTTTGATTCAAAGTTTCATCAGCACCTGCAGATTAAAACCAGTGATGGAATAACAGCTGGACTGATGACCAACCGCAGCAGCTGTGATGACTTGTTAATGTTCCCCGTAACTATTGATTATAGAAACCAGAAACCTGAACCACTTAATTCGCTCCAAACACATCTCCAGAAACACTCAATTAGTGTAGAAGATGAGTCTGAACACGAGTGTTTCACATATAGAAGAAATAATTCACAGATTAAGCGAGTCTTCTGTGGCCTTCAAGGCACAATGATGAATATGAATAATCATGATTCAGTAAAAGAAATGTACGGTTCCTCAGGTTTCGACATCATGGTTGGGAACAGCAATGAGAATCTGCTTGATCCGTACACCGGAGGTGCCTTGATGTTTGGAGGTGAAGGAAAAGACACTTACGTAATCAAACAAGGATATGGAAATGACTCAGTGATCGATAACTTTGCAGAAGATCAGAATATTGATACTGTGTTGGTTGACATGGATTATCTTCATGGCAGTCAAGTCACACTGGACTCATCAACAGAAGATCTGAAAGTGACGATCACATCAGAAGGGGAACAATTCAAATTCACTGTGCTCAACTACACCAATGGTTACCAACATCAGCACTTAGAATTTCAGAGCTCTGACGGAGTGAATTTTAAATTGAAATCACTAAACTCAACCGGAGATGTCGCTTTTTTTGACACTGAAGCTTTCAAAGTGACTCTGAAACAGCTGCAGGTTGACTGCCGCTTGGATCTCAACTCTCAGAGAAATCTGTCAAAGGTCCACACGGTGCAAGGCTGTCCCTCCCAGTCCAATAACATATTAGGTAAGTAGTAGAGCTGTCAATCTTCCTCTTTAATACAATTCAAATTTCATTCCTTATTTTGTTTTTATATTCAAATTTAAAAAAGTATTCTGCCTTTTATTAAAGCTATAGTGTGTAGTTTCTGTCGTTCATAGTACATGTTCCTGTACCCTTGCCATAGATTCTATGTGCTCTTTCAATTTTCGATGCCTTGTTCTGTAAGGAGGGCATCCATACAAGTAGTTGTTCTTGCAGGAACCCAACTGGGTCATCCTTTTCGCTGCCCTCTTTTAGTCCAATGATGCATACATTGTTGCGTCGTTATCTGTCTTCCATTTGAGCTAGCTGATGCTCAAATTTCTTCTGGTCATCAACACCCCTGTGTGTTGTCCATTCGTTGCATCAGATCACGTACAGTAGTTCCCTGCATCTCAAGCTCTGTCCTGATGTGTTGCAGCGAGGTATTCATTTATTAATTGCTTCTCCAAGACCTGAGCGATAAAGTCCTCCATGTTTAGGTCCGCGCTAGCATCAGTCGCCATGTTAGCAGATTTCTGTTTCTGAGTAGCTAACTTAGATGACGAGACCTGCTTTCTTGCGCTTGCAGGCATTTCACTGAGTCACTGTGATAACAAATAAAATGATTTGACGTCGAAGAGAAAGGAATGAACCTGATTTTTCAATGAAATAAGGAGGTGGGTAAGGAGCTTTATCTCTCAGCGACCATTGCGATTGTTGTTCATGTGACCTCTCAAAAGCCCTTTTTATATTCTTTTTAATAATTTTTTTTTATAGTTTTTACTGCTCTTTAATGTTTTATGTAAATCACTTTGAATCGCCATGTTGCTGAAATGTGCTGTGGAAATGAAGCTGCCTTGCCTCTTGCCTTAGGTAACGATCAAGACAATGCTCTGATTGGTGGGTGGAAGGATGACGCCTTGGAAGGAGGCGCCGGAGATGACACGCTGATCGGAGGGAACGGAGACGACATCCTGATTGGTGGCTTGGGAGACGACACTCTTTATGGCGAAGACGGAAATGACACTATGATGGGAAACTCTGGCCAGGACGTCTTCCTTCCCGGACCAGGGGCCGATCTGGTGGACGGGGGTCCTGGCAGAGACACGGTTGTGTACCGGGGCGATCATGACACAGGTAAAGGAGTTTATGTCAACCTGCTGACGGGACAAGGCCGCTACGCCGATGCTGAAGGCGACGTGTTGAAGGATGTGGAGATAGTCATCGGCACCGTCTACTCTGATATCTTGGTGTCCGGTTACGAAAGTTCTCTTCTCAAAGGCTCGGACGGCAATGACATCTTGGTGTCGACCGGTGGTGATTACCTGGTTGGAGGTGATGGAAATGACATTTACATGTTGGCTTTCAACAACGGTTCAGTCACGGTTGATAACTGTGCCAAAGACAACGCTACAGACGTCTTGTACATGAGCTCACAGTCAACGCCGCCATTTGACTGCCAACTTTTGTCTGACAGAGATCTCCTGACTTTCTTTGGATTTAACCAAACTACAGTTAAAATTACACTGCAGGGCTGGATCAGTGATGAGAATGAATGTGGTCATTTGAAGTTGGTTTTTAGAGATCAGGAGGTGTCGGTGGACCGGCTGCTGCAAGAGTGTCAGTTAAGACAGAAGAAATCAGTTTGGTCTCTAGTCATAGAGATAATTTATTTCCTCTTTTTTTTCATTTTTTCAGTTTTCATAAGCAGAACATTAGTTTTAAGGGCAAAACAACAAAAGAAACGGGAACAAACAGATGTTGATGCAGAATCAGTTTCTCTGCTGGCTGATGAGGAGAGTTACTTTAAAAGCAAGTACACAGTTTCTGCAAGGCTGGATCAGTGATGAGAACGAATGTGGTCATTTGAAGTTGTTTTATAGACATCTGGAGGTGTCGGTGGACCAGCTACTGCAAGAGTGTCAGTTAAGACTATTTAGGAAATGTCATCTTCCTCTTACTTTTGGCAAACAAGCAGAACATAATTTTTAAGGGCAAAATAACAAGAGAGAACTAAATGTTGAAGCAGTATTAGTTTCTATGCTGGCTGATATAATGTAGAGTTTAATCTTGAAAAGCAAGGACACAGTTTCTGAATTTCATTGATCATTTGTCATTTTATCTTAACTAATGCCGTGCCCTTTCAAACGTGTCTGTTTAGGACTGATTGTTTGGACTCCTGTCTTGCTGCTTGTAGCTTTCTCCAGAACCATTGTACCCCAAAATGACTTAAAGAAGGTACACAAAGTAACCCACTGTGTACTATTAGGCTTGTTTTAGATGAGCTGCGCCTCGCCCCCTGCTGGGTGGTGACAAAACGCTGCGGTCAAGTAGGACAGTTTCAGCTTTCAGTCTGAACAGGAATTTACAGAAACACTCACTTCCTGTTAAGTCTGATTCAGATCTATTAAAATGTTATCCTACCCATATATCCGCTTGTTTAGATTCTGACAGAGTAGCTGTTAAAACTCTGCACGCAATCTGCTTCTGATGTCAATAAACAACATTTAAACAAAGTATCTTCAAATATCAATCAGAAACTCTCCAAATCTAAAATAATGAAAAGTTGATATAAAACCTCATAGTGCATACCTCTTTGATCTTATGAGGTCATTGATGCCCATTTGCAGGATCAATTTGGACCCAAATCTATCGATTCTGCGCAGGCCTTGCTGATCTCCAACAAACCTGATGACTTACTATCGTTAACAATTTAACACTTCAGCAGAAGTATTCATTCTCAGCATCGGTCAGGTCAGTTCCACAGTTAACTTTAAAAAGTTTTTGTGTTGAAACTCCATCAAAATTGAGCTACTGCCTCACTGGGCACCCAACAATACACACGGCAAGTGTGAAGTAGATCGGATGAACAGTTCTCGAGATATGTAGAGGACAACGCACCACACACACACACACACACACACACACACACACACACACACACACACACACACACAGACATACACACACACACAGAGACACACACACACACAGACACAGACACAGACACACACACACACACACACACACACACACACACACACACACACACACACACAAGCTTTATAGTTAGATTTATCATGTGTTGTTTATGTAAAACATTTAGTGAATGACAAACCTCTTCTACTTTAAGGGCACAGTGTCTGATTTGGATTATTTAGTAATCTATTATGTTGAGGAAAATATATAAAATGAAAACAATCTTATTATAAACTACATATCGTGTTGTGATTGTAATGTAGCCAAACAAAAACTGTAACTGTACTCAAATGTTTTTATAATCACATGGATTGTTTATGCTTTGTTCATGGAAATAAAATCATCATCATGCAGAACACCTACCACCAGAGGGGGGCATTGTGTATTTGTTTATATCCTCACAGGCAGGAAGTGGAAGAAGTATTACTGCAGTAAAAGTACTAATACCACACTGTAATAATACTCTGTTACAAGTCAAAGTCCTGCAGTGAAAATGTTACTTCAGTAAAAGTATGTAAGTATAATCAGGAAAATGTAGTTAAAGTATTAAAACATTTTAGAAAGTGAAAAGGATCCATCCAGTGTGTGTTTAATGGTCTTATCATCTCAGCTGGACTTGTAGCCGTTATATTGTTGGCTACTTTCATTCATAATAAAACATCAGATTTGATAAACTACATGTGTTCTGTGTGCAGAAATCTTAATGTGCAAAGTAATTAGTAACTAAAGTAACTAGTAACTAAAGCTGTACCAGATGAATGTAGCGGAGTAACTAAAGTAACAAGTAACTAAAGCTGTAACAGATGAATGTAGTGGAGTAACTAAAGTAACTAGTAACTAAAGCTGGAACAGATGAATGTAGCGGAGTAACTAAAGTAACTAGTAACTAAAGCTGGAACAGATGAATGTAGCGGAGTAACTAAAGTAACTAGTAACTAAAGCTGGAACAGATGAATGTAGTGGAGTAAATAGTACAATATTTATCTGTGAAATGTAGCAGAGTAGAAGTAGAACATAAAAACATCTATCTCTCTCTCTCTCTCTCTCTATATATATATATATATATATATATATATAATATATATATATATATATATATATATATATATATATATATATATATATATATATATATATATATTATATATAGTTCATGGTTCATGTTTCCAATGAATCCTAACAATGTGAGCATTGAGCTCAAAGCACCTCTGTGCCTCAGTGCAGCCTGGCAGAGCTGCCAGCAGGCAGTTGGCAGACAGGACCTAGTGGCAGTGTATTTCCTTGTTTGGTTAGAGTCTGTACGCTCGTTAATAAGAATGTATGAAATACATTTTCCTCCTCGAGGACACTCGTCAACTAACTGACTAAGTCTTCCTGTTAATCAGAAGGTGAAAAAATGTCTGCTTAGGTTACTGCAAACTAAAGCGAAAATACATTTATTTATAATAATTTCTAGGTACAATACTGCAAAAAAACATACTTGAGAAAAAGCTAAAGTACACATTTTAAAAACTACTTTAAAAAGTAGAAGTACACAAAAAAACAACTCCATTACAGCAACGTGAGTAAATGTAATTTGTTACTTTCCACCTCTGGACTTACATGATCTTTTGTCCATCACATTGTCGGAAATTATGGAATGCCGTTTTATTCAATATTAAATAAATGAATAAATACATAAATAAATGAATAAATACATAAACAAATGAATAAATATGCTTTTGAAATAAATCATGAAATAAATAAATGAGGCAATAAATACATAATTATGTGGTGCACACGGCTCTGTTCTGAATGTGAGAGATAGCCACGCCCCCTGATATGCATATAAGATCTGGAAATAAATAGAGAGGGACATAATTAAACGTGGACTTATGAAATAAAAGTACCATGAAATAATTAAAAGTAAAACCTTTTAATATATTTATTTAACTAATTGATTTATTTTTATATGAATAGTTACATTAAGTTAATGATGTATTTATTGCCTCATTTATTTATTTCATGATGTATTTCAAAAGAGTATGTATTTATGTATGTATTTATTCATTTCTTTAATATTGAATAATATTCCATGGGAAATGGGCTTCCACAATAATAAAGTCTGCATCCCTCAGCTTGTGTTTCTGTCTATCAAACACCAGGGGGCGCTGTCGGGAATCTATACTGAATGAGGTGACTAGAGTCTCTCAAAATCTGATTAAAATCTTTTAAACTGACCTTTGTTGATCTGAAATGAAGACAGATTCAGATTCATTTCTCGTTTAAAATGTTTTCAGAAACATGTTTCAGTGAACTATTTTAGTACAATATGAGATCGTATTCTGAACGGCCGCCATGACAGTCTGGCTTTGAATTTCCAGAGAAAAAAGCCCATGTGACGCGTTCGTCCAATCAGCTGCCGGTTTTCATTTCTTGGGAAACAATAGAGATTAGCACCGCCTGCTGTTATAGAGATGTATTACGTCTCGTCTTGTCTTTTTGGTGTGTTCTGTGGCACTTTTTGGACCAACACGGGGAGACTGATCATTTTGACTGGCTTTTCTGTCAACGCTCGGCCGTCTGGTCAGTGTGTAAGCAGCTTTACAGGGAGACACTCACACACACAGACACACGCACACACACACACACACACAAAACAGTAACTGACTTCTTTTCAAAGAAACATGAGCACAAACTAGAAAACGAAATCCATGGTGCTAACTGCTTGAATATTCCGCGACCGTTAGCATTAAAAATGGACTGAGACAACCCATTGAAAGAGCAGAACAAACACTTTCAAATGATAATTTGGTTATACAAGTAATCTGAGGTAAAGGCTAAATAGATAAACTATACTAACAATACTGTTTGCATACAACACAGCATTGTAATAGCCTAATTTAAAACATGTTTAATTTTAAATTAATAGGCTATAATGTCTATAATTAGCAAACATTGTGAAACACATGGCCCTCAGTTTTCAAGTATCAACAGCCCCCTCATCCTCTTTGGATTTGAGACGTCAAGGGAAGCTTATATCAAAATTAAAACAAACCATGTTTAGCCATTTTGACTGAAAGGTGTTAAGTAACACTAACATCTTAGTGTGTTTTATTATATTAGGTTACATTTAGGATAAGAGGTTAACATCAAATGTATCCTTCATAGAGAAAGAAGATAGAGAACATCTGATTGAGGATGATGGGAGTGAAGACAGCAGGGAGCATGAGTGTTGCTCGGAGCACAGTGTGGAAATGAGAGCTGAGGAACTGGAAAGTAGGCAGAGCAGTGCAGAGCAGTTTTTGCCAGAGGATCCAGGACTATGGCCAGATAAATTAACAGCTGATCAGAGAGACACCATAGTACGCAGGTTGGCAAGTACAGGTACAGAGAAAACAAACAAAATGTAGTAGTAACCACAGTAAAGTAGGCTAGAGAATGTTGAGGAAGGAGGTTTGAAATGTGTGTTATCAGGCTACTCTAAGCATTACAGTTAATAGTTATTACCCTATAAACATCTAGGCCTACAGATTCATGCGTACAGAGGCCCGATTGTTATTTTTATTTTTTTGGGGGTGTTGAGGAACATGGGGCCCCATCAGGACTGCCTATGCATAGGGCCCAGGGTCTTGTGCTACTCCTCTGGCCAGACATCATAAACCTAGAGCGAGGGTCCGTGGGGAATTCATTTACCAAAGATATATGAAGTCATTTTCATGCCGTTAACACAATTTGGCAAAACCTGATAGTTGTAACACCCTAATTTGTTTTTGATGCGCTTTCTTCAACCCTTTTGCCGTTTTTGATGAGAAAAAGGGCTGCATGGATTTGAATCCCAGTCTAATTAAGCATCACTGTTGATTCTGTCTTCATGTTTAAATTGTCATCACTCAGGTTAAAGTCCTCATGATGAATCTGGATGATATGGTGTGTCTCAAATCGCGCACTTCTGTACTTATACTAGCTATTTGAGTACACTCAAAATATCACTCGTCGAAGTGTGGTCAATGCAGTGCACTACAAGTACCCGGATGGTGCACTCATAACGGTCAAAAAGTTGAGTGTGGATCGATGGACACTTTCCACACTCAACGGTCGCCATCTTGGCTACGTAGCGCAAGGGGCGGAGCTAACAAAAGGTGAAAAACTTTCGCATAATGGCGGCCGAATACGCGACAGCGAGACCCAAATGTAAGTTCAACATTAGTCTTTTTGCTATACTTGTATAACATATAAGCCACCTGTTTATGTATATTTGGTTAATTTTGCAGTCGGTGATGATTTTTGTACCGCGAATTCTAATGTTTATTTGTATCGTAATTTGACGTGCTATCAAGCTAGTTTTATCTAACCTTAGCTAGCTAACAGCGGCGAAGTTACCGGTACTTCTATACTCTTTGGTTTAAACACTGGAAAATAAGTTATAACCTAGCTAACGTTACATGTGTTGTGGTATACGGTTGTTTGTTTTAAACTATCGTCCTCACTGTAGACGATTTTAGCATTAGATGTGTGATCTTGTAAATATACATTAAGCTGCGAGCGTTAGTAGTAATGTTACAGTATGTTAATGTATGCTATGTTATATCGTATTAACAGTGCTGTTTCTGTTCTGATCTGACTTATATAATCATTAGGGACACGGACGTGGCAGCCGTCAATGCTAACGTTAACGTTATGTCAGTTGGACACCATTTTATTTTATTTTTTTTTACAATGAATTAAGAACAAAAGTATGAATATAATCATACCAATATGTTTACGGTTGCATAAAACAGAGGGCAAAAACAAGCATCAATTAAAACAATTACATTCAATTTGATGAACAAAGCAGAAATGTATTTTTCACGAGTGACAATAGGTGGTGGGAATACTCTGCCCTGGGTGCAATTCACAATTTCACAGGAGGACTGAAATGTTTTGATCGTCACTTCCGGTAAGTACATAAGGCAGTGCGTGATTTCAGACAACACTCCCCCGTCAAATTTTACGCGCTATGCAAGTAAGTACATAGTGTACGAAGTGCACTTCAGTTAGTGCACTAAGGGAAGTGCGCGGTTTGAGACACACTAATAGTTTCAACACCTATCGCGACAACGTGCTGAACGCGACGGTCCTTCAACTCCCCTTCACCAGCTCCTATTCCATGCTGCTGATGTTGCCTGATGTCATGGCAACGCTGGAGAACACCATTGGCTCGCACCGTGTCACCAAATGGTTGAAGTGGATGAAGCCCAGGTTGGGAGCATCTGAATTTATGCTTCTGATATGTGGAAGGTTTGACACTGAATAGTCATCAGTGATTAAAACCAGCATATCATTGTTGCCCTCACAGCCAAATGAAACTTCTGCCCTAGTCAGATTCACTGAATGTTTGTCCCCCCTCCCAATGTTTTAGGAGACTTGATGTATATATTCCAAAGTTCTCCATCAAGACTTCCTACAACCTCAACGATGTGCTGTCAAAAATGGGAATGACAGACATGTTTGGTGATAGTGCAAATTTGAGAGGCATTTCAGAGGAGCAAGGACTGGCAGTCTCAGAAGTAAGTAAATAGGGCATATGTTTTATTTCATATTCAGTTAGTCTGTCGATTCACTTACTCTGGGTTGCAGTGCAGGTTGTACATCAAGCTACGCTAAATGTGGATGAGGCCGCAGCCACCGCTGCTACTTCAGGCATCGGCATCGAACTGCTTTCCTTCATACTGTGTTGACGTTCAGCCATCCATTCATGGTCATAATCATTGACCGTAACAAGGAGGAAATCCTCTTCATGGGCAAGATTAGCAATCCAACCATCTGATGATCATCACTTTGTTTGCTCGAGCACAGCTGTTGCATCTCATATACATTTTGTTTTGTTGTCTCTTGCTTTATTGATTGTGTGAACAGTTTTTAAGTATCTTTGAAGGTAAAATGTAGGGATAAAATATGATCAACTTCCATTTGGTATTCGTTTATAACAGATCTGATTTTTAAAAATACAATAGATCTCAACAGTGGCCGCTTACTTTTTGAACCGCTCTGGTTCTGGAAGTGGTGGCGGAAGTATTAAAATCCTTTACTTAAGTAAAAGTACTACTTCCACACTAAAAGTACTAGTCCTGCATTGAAAATGTTCAGTAAAAGTCTGTAAGTATCATCAGGAAAATGTACTCAAAGTATAAAAGTACATAATGCAGAAAAATCCTCACATTTTGGAAACTGGAAAGAGTTGGGAAAGGGAAAATGAATTGGATTTTAAATTTGACAGGACACAATGAAACTAAAGGGTGAATGCTGTATGTTCAAAGGCTGACACTACACTGGATTGCTGGCTTGAATGTGTAAGAAATAGTTGAAGTAGTAGGAATAGTTGAAAACGTGAGAATGGGTTAATTTGGTATGAATGTCATTGAGAAGTTAAATGTTTGAAAGATGAGCAATATGTTTTTAGAAAAAGCTGATTCTAAACTGGAAATTGCTTAAATGTGTAAGAAGTTGGTAAAGTAGGAAGTTATTAGCTCTGTGTTACCAGCTTTAGTTAAAGGTTGCCATGACTTCTCCCATCTTGGAGTTATTTTCACAGATAAGAGGCTCTGGAGCACTTTTTTTTTTAAAGATTATTTTTTTGGCTTTTCTGCCTTTTATTTGATAGGACAGCTAGGTGAGAAAGGTGGGGGGAGAGAGAGGGCGAAGACATGCAGGAAATCGTCATAGGTCGGATTCAAACCCTGGACCTCTGCGTCGAGGCATAAACCTGCAAGTGTATGTGCGCCTGCTGTACCCACTGAACCAATCCGGCCACCTGGAGCACCTTTAAAACTCCAAATTCTAGCTCAAAAACCATTACTCAACTTATATTATCGCTTAATGTTTAAAACCGTAAGAGGACACCCTGCTAAACATCCTGTGCAACAATGGTGTGTGTACTGTAAAGGACAGAAGCAGGCAGAATATGGCTTGTTTCTGTTATTCTCCAGGTATTTCTGGAATCAGTTAATACAGAATAGTCTACTTACTGAGTCAAAAAGGCTGGCTGGCTCTTGATGAAAAGTTGAGGGGAAAGGTTGAGGGGGGAGCATGGTTGTCATCAAGATGTCTCAGCAGACAAGTGACAAATCTCTTGAGTTAAGTTAAAGCTGCATTTTGTACACAGTATGAAACGTGTGTTATAGTGGAATTTTGATAAATAAGAAAGTTTTAAAAACATTGTACAGAAAGCGGGCAATTCCTAATCGTGCTGAACGTTTTGATGTTTGAATGACGTTTCTGTGTTGAAAAAAGGATACAGAAGAATAATAAAGATATAGAATAACATATGTAAAAAAGCCAAACACCGTCAAGCAGAGATAGACCTTTTTGTTAAAGGTCTCATGGCATGAAAAATTTACTTTATGAGGTTTTTTAACACTAATATGAGTGTCCCCCAGCCTGCCTATGGTCCCATGGTGGCTAGAAATGGCGATAGGTGTAAACCGAGCCCTGGGTATCCTGCTCTGCCTTTGAGAAAATGAAAGCTCAGATGGGCCAATCTGGAATCTTGCTCCTTATGAGGTCATAAGGGTAAAGGTTACCTCCCCTTTCTAAGCTTTGCCCATGGCAAGCTGGTCAAGCCCACAACCCCACCCTCCACCTTGCACTGCTTCTCTCCCGTTCATTAGCATTTAAAGCTAGTCACAGAAATGGCACGTCCTAAGGAAAGCTCATTGTGGGACTTGCTCTAGTGGCTGTAATTCTGCACCAAGGCTGAATTTAGGGAAAGAGACTTCAGATACAGTATTAGGGGACCACTAGGACCTTTAAAGAGTAAGTAAGAAATCACCATCACCAAACCCACCGGACTCCATGTAAATAATCAGGACTTTTATCATCGTAAAACACACTTCATTCAAAGTGGACAGAAACAAAATAAAACTATGAAAAGTCGTCTTGGTTCATCTTTCCACTGTTCCAACAATCACCACTCTGGTTTGGGTGAAATGAACCCTTAATTCACCCATTTACATGTGGAAATATGCTGGATCTATATGAGAGATGGAACTCTCTGGAAAGTGATGATGGAGATGCTCACAGATGACGACTCCGATGATTTCAGATTATAGGCAGCTTTATTCAGTATTGAACAAAGGAGATAACCATGTGTACACACACACGCTGCATGTACCCAAAGTGTCTCCCGAACGTAGGATTGAACATACACTTTCTGGTGCCGCCCACCAGGAAACCCTTATTCATGATCTCATCCTAACACTGTAAGGGTCACAAGCTCGGATAGACTCAAGTATACTGTAGGCCCCCACCAAAGGCCATAGGGGAACCTTACATAAGTTGTTATTCAGATATCGGCTTTCAGAATACATAACAACCCCGGACATCTAAATCAATAAGGGCCTCTAACTTGTTATTCACAGAACTTAAACATCTGGAGCAGATCCAACCTTTGCACGCATAGGCCTCTTTGCATCACTGTGACCTTCTACCTCAATCATAATAACACATTATAGAACATATGAAATATGAAAATACATTTGAGTAAATGCAGGCTTGATTATTCCACCTATCACTATGCACGCTAAAAGTATTGATTATTTAGTAGTGATTACATTTACACGTACCGATTCTGATACCTGAACTTGCGTATCGGCCGATACCGAGTACTGATCCGATACCAGCGTGTCATATATTTTATTAATTTTCAACAATTGTATACCACCATCCCTGTATGGATGTGATATGATTTCTATCTTTGTTGTCTGCCTGGCTCAGGTTAAACTCTTTGTGAAACATGAACAAACACAATGAATGCGTCAGAACTTTCTTTTATTATCCATTTTGACAGTCAGTTATAACGGAAAAAAATATATAAATAAACTACTTTAACGTAGATTTAGGGCTTTATTAAGTGGTATTGGATCGATGCATACACTCCAGTACTTCCCGATACGGATACCAGTGTTTTAGGCAGTACCGACACTGGTATCGGTATCAGAACATCTCTAGTTTGGTGATGGTGATTTCGGGGCTATTTCATGTTAAACAAAAAAGATCTTACTCTTTAAGAAAAGGGTCTATCTCTGTACGGATAGGGTGCAGGTATAAAAATACCAAAGTTACCCTTTAATGTGGTTTCTACTGTACCATACTGCAGACAGTAATCATCACTCACATGTTTGTGCACATGCTGCTGAAGCAAACAGTGGCAGCTTGGCTCTTGCGTTTATCAGCTGCAGCCTCAGTTTGACTCAACGGTTGGACAGTAATCATTACATCGAAAAAATGCAGGGGCCGAGCAAATAAGAGTTTGAGACAGAGAATAAACAAAGTCAAAGTACAGTTTCTCTGATTTATCTCATAAAAAGGTACATCTCTCTTTGTCCAGTCAGTGCTTCTCTGTCTGCACTTCAACCAGGAGAAGGTAAGCTGCTAGAAAGATGGATTGTTTTTATGTGTTTTATGTAGAAGTTTAAATACTCTGGCAACAGTTAAATACAGTTCAAATAAAAAAAAAATATGTTTAACACATTTGGTTTGAGATGTAAATGTGCGCACTGAAACTGTAAATTCGTTTTTTTCTCAGTAGCCTAACATTAAATATGACTTTCACTCAGTCAAAAAGAAAATATCTATTAGTGTTATTTATTTTGAGTTTAACAAAAAAAATCTGCTAATTTGCTTCAATCACCAAACCGACCAGACTTCATGTAAATAATCAGGACTTTTAGTGTGTATAGAGCCAGGATATCTCCACCAGACTCCATGTAAATAATCAGGACTTTTAGCGTGTATATAGCCAGCATATCTCCACCAGACTCCATGTAAATAATCAGGACTTTTAGCGTGTATAGAGCCAGCATATCTCCACCAGACTCCATGTAAATAATCAGGACTTTTAGCGTGTATAGAGCCAGCATATCTCCACCAGACTCCATGTAAATAATCAGGACATTTAGCTTGTATAGAGCCAGCATATTTCCACATGTAAATGGGTGAATTAAGGGTTTATTTCAACCAAACCAGAGTGGTGATTGTTGGAACGGTGGAAAGATGAACCAAGATTCAAGATTTCTTTTGGTAGTTTTATTTAGTTTCTGTCCACTTTGAATGAAGTGTGTTTTACGATGATAAAAGTACTGATTATTTACATGGAGTCTGGTGGGTTTGGTGATGGTGATTTTGGGGCTGTTTCATGTTACAGCTTTTTCCAACTGCTTACACACAAAATCTTTTCATGTCACACGATTTTTGAAACCTCTCACTCAAATTGCAAAACTACACACGAAATCTCCAAAACCAGAAGCGATTTCTCAGCCTTTCACTCAGTTTTCAATTGCATAAAACACTTTTTTCAAAACATTACACTCAATTATTATTAACAGGAAGTGACTTGCTTTTCTTTTCTAAACACAACCAATCAAAATGCTACACTTATTTACCAGGGCACACACACACTCCTCACATATGCAAACACATTATATCATAACTGAACACTAACCAATCATTTAGTATAGGCCTATATAGGTCAAAGGTCAGGTTATCTGTTTTGAACAATGGATGCCAACAATAGACTGAGAGCAAGGGGAGGAGGAGGGAGAGACAGGGGACAACAACGAGGAGGAGGAGGAGGAGGAGGAATAAGGAAGAAGAGGATGAGGGAGAGCCATCTCTGATGAGATCAGGGCCACACTTATTCATCATGTGAACCACGGATTGACCATGAGAGAAGCCCATCTTGAGTAGCTTTACAGTGGCGTTGTGACGGGGCAGGCGTCAGGCTATATAGAGTCGCAGTGGCATTTGCTCAGGGGAGAGCGGGAGTGCACACTGAGGAAGTAGGAAGTAAGTCTGTTGGATGTCCTCAGCGTGATGACTTGAATTAAGGTAAATTATTGAACGGTCATATATTTATATTATTTAATTGTGTTCACTCTCAAGTCAATTTTTATTTTATGTTCTTGAAAGTACTTTTTTGTTACTTTCCTTAAGTTTGTTAATTTTTATGTTATCATTTTTGCCTACCTGGCCTTAATTGGGTCAATGACAATAAAAGCCCATCCTTTAAACTTTCATCTTCGACTCACCCTGAGTGTCAATACCTGCTCAAGACTACTCTTCAACATCAACCTTCAACAGGCGTCCATACTGCATGCAACTATCTAATGACTATTTCAGCATTACAAATCAATCAGACACACACACACACACACACACACACACACACACACACACACACACACACACACACACACACACACACACACACATATTCTTTATTCTAAAAATTATACCTTTGGTTTACATATGTTTGTACTTTTTATTTCTTGTTTCATGCTACTGAATACAACACTGTGCTACTCTTACAAACGTAATGTTTTGTCCAATAAATATTTTCTGTTTCACTGTAACATTACACAGTTTTTTACAGGGCACTTTTCAACTCCTCTCAGCAGATTACTTTCTCTCTAGAACATTGTAAATGTAGATATAAGCCTATAAAAGACCAAAGAGTTTTAGATTTAGAACAACAGTGTGTACATGGTATATGCAAAAAATTACTATTATGAAAAAAGTTTGGCATTTGATGCAAATGCTTCATTTTGTGATGTGTTTATGGTATTTTGAATTCATCATTTTGATGAGATGTGAAGCATTTTGCATTTTGTGTGTGCAGTTTTGGGAATTGTTTGTAGAGTTTTGAAAAAAGGAGACATAGTTTTGAAAACGTGTGTAAGCAGTTGGAAAAAACTGTAAACTAAAAGGATCTTACTCTTTAACTAAAAGGTCTATCCCTGTAGGGATCCATCCCATAATGTTGTCAGACACTTAGAATAATAATCTGAGTCTGTCAGCGGCAGCAACACAACTTTTAGTGGACGTTGACTGATGCTGAACATCTGTCCTGTAGGGTTACATTACAGCCCGGTTCACGGCTGCTGGTTACAGAGTTCTCACTCAACTCTGGACCAGTTTCAAAGATTTTTGTTCACTTAGACACCAATGCACTTTGTGAAGTACCTGTGTGTGTGTGTGTGTGTGTGTGTTTGTGTGTGTGTGTGTGTCATCTAATTTTCTTTTTTTGTGGGTATAATTTCAAATTCACATGTAACTAAACCCTGATTTGATTTGTGCTTGGCCTTCAGAACAAGTTTTTTTAGTTCACAATGATGATGCGTGCAGCCGTGGGTCTCTGGGTCCTATCAGCGGTGATCTGCGTGGGCAGAGGCCATCACCATCCTGATCACCATTTGGGTCATGGCCACGACAAGGCCGCCCAAGACACCGGCAGCGCCAACAGCGTCTCCCTGGTGAACGAAGCAAACCAAGAGTTTTCCTTCCGACTCTACAGGCAGTTAGCAGCTCATGCTGACTCTCAGGGACAGAATATCTTCTTCTCCCCGGCTAGTGTGTCGGCCGCCTTGGCTGCGTTGTCCGTGGGAGCGCAGGGGGAGACTCACCGTCAGCTTTTCAGTGGTCTGGGCTTCAACAGCTCCCTACTGACGCAGACAGATGTGGACCAGGCCTTCCAGACATTCCTCCAGAGGGTCAACAACACATCTCAGGAGGACGCCAGCGAAGGGACCGCCGTGTTCGTGGACAACCGCTTCAAGCCGAAGCCGGAGTTCCTGCAGACCCTGAAGCAGTCGTACTTCACAGATGGGTTCAATGTGGACTTCAGCCAAGCCACAGAAAGTGCTGATACCATCAATAAGTACGTGGAGGAGAAGACCAACGGGAAGGTTGACAAGCTGGTGAAAAACCTGGATCCAAACACAGTCATGTATCTCATCAGCTACATCTACTACAAAGGTAAGAAGGTCCTGTGACTTCTATGGCGTTATATATGTGTCACATTCCTGAGCGAGTAATTGTATGTTTTGAGCGCAGAGAACTATATTTTGCAAGCACATTACATTACATTTTGAACAGAAATTAACACTCGCAAAAAATAATTTAGTTTGAGTAAACAAAAACCTATTTCGGGCACAATAAATGTATTTGCATGTCTTTCTCTGCTCGCGTAAAGCTGCTGCGCTCCGGTCCTGTCTCCCTGCCTCTCAACCTCTTCTCTCTGCGCGCCCCAACCCTAGACACGCCGGCTCAGATTTTCACAGCGTTACAAGTGGCCACAAAACCAACCAATCGCAGAATCAAAAGGTCAATTCTGATTGGCTGTTCGTCTCCAATTAGATTGCAATATCAGGAAACAAAAATCTAGGAGGAACCGTCTTTTTCAGTCAACACTTGTTGGTACGGCAAAATACCGCGACGTTTGGAGCTGTTCGACTAATGTTACTGGATTAAAACACATTTCGGTCAGTATTTTGTGTTATTGACATAGCTATATCACAGAAATGTCTTAATATTTGTGTGTACTATAATGCCGTTGTTTTGTTTGACTCATATCTCCTTATGTTTGACTCATCCTTCACAAGCAATCTAGCTAGCTCACACACAGCAGCCGACATGTCATCTGAACAGGCCTCGCGCAGCACTGTAACTAGCTAAGTTAGGTCTCGCAATGCGCAGACTGAACAGCTAGGCCTGTCACACTATAGCCACACATGTAAGTAGTTTTAATACTTTGGTTACATTACCGTATTTTATTAACCTGAATTATGTTGCTATATTAGCTTGCGAAATGAGCTATCCGTTGCTAATGCTAATTTATCTCAAAAAGCAGAAACGTTAGCTAACTTCTGCCAAGATATGATTTCACGGAGACCAGAGAGGTGTTATAAGACCTCGTCAAGTGTTGTCATCTGTCTTAAAATGAAATCATATCTTGGCAGTAACGTTCTTTAGCTACTGCTTTTGACATAAATAAGCTAGCTAGCTAACGTTAGCAACGGATAGCTACTTTGCAAGTCAATTGAACCAAGCTTAAAGAATTAAGGTTAATAAAACACCACATCGATGTAACCAGTATTACAAACTTCTTTTAAGTGGCTGTATTGTGATACTTTAGGTTTGTTCAGATGAATATGTTGGATGCATAGACTGTATCCATGCGTGGGCTAGCTAATGTTAGATTTCTTGTGAAGGATGATGTTAGTCACACACGGAGATATGTAATTCAAAAAACGGTGTTGTGATTAACACAACTATTAAGGCATGTCTGTAATATACCGGTCGGTCAATAATATAAATAATACTGTAGATCAGTGCTTTCCAACCCTTCTGGTCTGAGGTTCCCAACATCCCTGTCATATTACTCACATACCCACCCCGCAATTCCCAATGTGTTCACACTATCCTATTAAAGTGAATATTCTTACATTTTCATGCAATTGAACTATAGACATTTAGGTTGGTTTGGTCAGAAATTCTACTAGCTTGGCCTTTTACTTGAAGTGTGGTTAATGTTTCAAAAGTCATACATTACTTTTAACTAATCATTTAAACTGTTAGCTAAGTCAGTAGGCCACTTTTAGCTTTTTATTTCTACCATTGATTACTTCGCTATATGTTTAAACATGTGTTGAGCTGTTTCAGCTGATATATTGTTTTAAGTCAATCATAATTAAATTATTTTGATTAGTTAAGCTGCCCCACAATCTTTCCAAGTACCCACTAGCTACAGCAGAGATACCCCTTGCTGGGGAATCACTGCAGGTGTTGTGTCAAAGACTGTTTCCCTGTAGATATGTCTTTCCTGCTACTTGCGATCTAATTGGAGGTGAACAGCCAATCAGAATTGACCTTTTGATTCTGCGATTGGTTGGTTTTGTGGCACACTTGTAACGCTGTGAAAATCTGAGCGAGCGTGTCTAGAGTTGAGCGCGCAGAGAGAAGAGGTTGAGAGCGAGGGAGACAGGACCGGAGCGCAGCAGCTTTTACCTGCGAGCAGAGAAAGACATGCAAATACATTTATTGTGCCCGAAATAGGTTTTTGTTTACTCAAACTAAATAATTTTTTGCGAGTGTTAATTTCTGTTCAAAATGTAATGTAATGTGCTTGCAAAATATAGTTCTCTGCGCTCAAAACATACAATTACTCGCTCAGGAATGTGACACATATATAACGCCATAGATTTCGTAAACATTCGGGGTTCAGCCCAAACCTAGAGCGGGGGTCCAATGGGAATTCTTCATTTACCAAAGATATATAAAATATTTTTCATGCCGTTAACACAATTTAGGAAAACCTGATAGTTGTAACACCCTAATTTGTTTTTGACGTCTGCTGCTGTTTGCAACCCTTTTGCCGTTTTTTGACAAGAAAAAGGGCTGAATGGATTTGAGTCCCAGTCTAATTAAGCATCATCGTTCATTCTGTGTGTCTTCATGTTTAAATTGTCATCGTCCAGGTTCCAGCCATCATGATGAATATGGATGATTATTTCCACACATATCATGACCACGAGTTGAACACGACGGTCCTTCAGCTCCCCTTCACCAGCTCCTACTCCATGCTGCTGATGTTGCCTGACGTCATGGCAACACTGGAGAACGGCATCTGCCCGAACCACGTCACCAAATGGTTGGAGGCTATGATGGGACGCAGGTTGGGAGAATCTTAATTTATGCTTCTAATATGTGGAAGGTTTGACACTGAATAAGGTACACAGCTTTGTCCTGTCCAATAGAGACTCTCCTACCCCAAAAAATGCCCCCATAAGTGCATCATTCTGACCTGTTTTTAGGTTTGTAGTGGCGCCCTCTAGTGGCCGTAGTAGTTCTGACAGGAGCATAGCAGGAAGAAAGGTGAGAAAGTAGAAGAGTGCCAATTCTCCTGGTAAGGAGGCAGGTTGGGGGGTTGATGGGTCAAACAAACACAGGTCTTTCACCCAGGAGACCAGGGTGGATGTCCCGTTTGGACAGAAAAGAAAACAGTATTTGATTTATACTATATTTATTTAATAGTATTTGTCTCATTGCTTTGTTATTGTGTGGTCTTTGTTGTGCATCTGCTTTAATCTTTTACTATTTGTTTATGTGTCCTCGAATATCAACAAGGTGCCCATAAATAAAATGTATTATTATAGTTGTTTTTAACTTCATATCAACTTAATTTAATTTAGTTTTTTTTACCCAGGAGGAAAAGATCCCTAAAGAGCCCTGAAATCACCATCACTAAACCCACCAGACTCCATGTAAATAATCAGTACTTTTATAATGATAAAACACACTTCATTCAAAGTTGACATAAACAAAATTAAACTATCAAAAGCCGTCTTGGTTCATCTTTCCACTGTTCCAACAATCACCACTCTGGTTTAGTTGAAATAAACCCTTAATTCAACCATTTACATATGGAGATATGCTGGCTCTATACACGCTAAAAGTCCTGATTATTTACATGGAGTCTGGTGGAGATATGCTGGCTCTATACATGCTAAAAGTCCTGATTATTTACATGGAGTCTGGTGGAGATATGCTGGTTCTATACACACTAAAAGTCCTGATTATTTACATGGATTCTGGTGGGTTTGGTGATGGTGGTTTTGGGGCTTTTTCATGTTAAACTAAAAGGATCTTACTCTTACTCTTACTTTAACTATAAGGTCTATCTCTGCAGGGATCCATCCCATAATGTTGTCAGACACTTAGAATAATAATCTGAGTCTGTCAGTGATAAAAACAGCATGTCATTGTTTAAGGCCCTCATAGCCAAATGAAACTCCTGCTCTAGTCAGATTCACTGAATGTTTGTCTCCCCCCCCCCCGCAACGTTTTAGGAGACATGATGTATATATTCCAAAGTTCTCCATCAAGACTTCCTACAACCTGAACGATGTGCTGTCAGAAATGGGAATGACAGACATGTTTGGTGATCGTGCAAATTTGAGAGGTATTTCAGAGGAGCAAGGACTGGCAGTCTCAGAAGTAAGTAAACAGAACATATGTTTTATGTTATTTCACACATATTTCATTCGTCTGTCGTCTCACTTTCTCTGCGTTGCACCGCAGGTTGTGCACAAAGCTACGCTGGACGTGGACGAGGCCGGAGCCGAAGCTTCAGCTGCCACAGGCATCGGCATCATGGTGGGGTCTGCCCGGTTCCCGGCCCCTGTCCCTGTGTTGAAGTTCAATCGTCCATTCATGGTCCTCATCACTGAACGTAACACGGAGAAAATCCTCTTCTTGGGGAAGATTATCAACCCAACCATCTGATGATCATCACTTTGTGTTTGCAGCTGTTGCATCTCATATAAAGGAGTCAGAAAAACTTTAATTTTGTTGTCTCTTGCTTTATTCAGAATTTAAACAGTTTTTATATAATGATCTTTGAAGGTAAAATAATGTAGGGATGAAATATGATCAAATTTCATAAGCATTTGGTATTCATTTAAAACAGATCAGATTTTAAAAATACAATAGAGCTCAACAGTGACCACCCACTTTTTGAAACACTCTGGTTCTGGGTATTAAAATCCTTTACTTAAGTAAAAAGTACATTCCTCCTTTGAAAATGTTACTTCAGTAGAAGTCTTTAAGTATCATCAGGAACATGTACTTACAGTATAAAAGTAAAAGTACTTCATCCAGAAAAGTTGATACAGACTTGTGTCTTCTACAGGGGCAGAAATGTTTCACAACCTCACAGCTCAGGGTCAGTCTACCTTGGATGGTTTAGACATTGTGGCTAATAATCTAAATCCTTATAGAGAAAATGAATTGGATTTTTAAAGTAGACAGGACAGTGTGAATGCTGTATGTTCAAAGGCTGACGCTACACTGGATTGCTGGCTTGAATGTGTAAGAAGTAGTTGAAGTAGAAGAAATAGTTGAAAAAGTGAGAATGGGTTAATTTTGTATGAATGTTACTGTGAAGTTAAATAATACAAATAATGTTTGAAAGATATGTTTTTAGAAAAAGCTGACTCTAAGTTGGAAATCGCTTAAATGTGTAAGAAGTAGATAAAGTAGTAAGTTTAAGCGACTTTGAGCGCTATATAAATTCAATTTATTATTATTATTATTAAGTTATTAAACTCAACACGGAGAAAATCCTCGTCATGGGCAAGATTATCAACCCAACCATCTGATGGTCATCACTTTGTGTTTGTTTGAGCACAGCTGTTGCATCTCATATAAAGGAGTCAGAAGAACTTTAGTTTGGTTGTCTCTTGCGTTATTGATTGAGTATGTAGCAAACTAGTCTGTGAAGGCAAAATAATGAAGGGATGAAATATAAACAGCCATAAGCATTTGGTATTCATTTATACCAAAGATTAGCTTTTAAAAAATACAATAGAGCTCAACAGTGACCGCCTTTTGAACGGCTTTGGCCCTGGAGTTGATTTTCACCGTTCAACATCTCCGTGGACGTTTCATTAAATGCTGATATAGAGACTCTTAAGCCTGGAACCAAGCCAATCAGCTATGAGATAAATCATGACCATAAGACATTTGATTCGGGGCAAAAACATATTTTGAAAACGGCAAAAAAGACAAAAGAACAACCCTGTAAAGAAACGCTCATAGACTTGAGTGGTAGCAGCTTTCACAGGGTTAGTAAACATTTCCATGGTAACAACGAGCTCAATCAATCAGCGAGGTCGCTGTTAACGCTCAGGATTGTGGGTAGTGTAGTTGTAACAACCAGAAGTAACTATTAATTAGCTATCCTGTGAAAAAAACTGTGTTGGTCGTTCCCTATTTAAGATGATGGTGATGAACGCAGAGTCATCAATCAGCCGCAAAATATGGAGTCACAGGATGTGAGGTACGGAGATGGAGAGCCTAAGAAGGCTGTCTGAAAAACTTAATGTTTGCTACTCAAAAATTTTAACTTTTTTTGTCTCCAAAATATTAAAAACGTTTTCAAAATTATTCCAACTCTCTCTGTCAAAAAACCCCCGCCAACAGTCAAAAAGAAGCACACCGTTATCCCCAAACCAGCCTCATCTGTGAGATGGACCGGAGGCTGTGTGAATATGCGATAAAAGCATTTTCTTTATTAAAAAAATATTTGCTCCTCATAAAGTCGGGAGTCATCTTATGCCTGGGTCAATACGGTTAATCACATCAGTTAATGCCACACTGAGTTATCATTGTAAAGTACAGATGCTAAGTAAGAAATTGATCATTACCCTTAGCAGTCCTTCTACAAGTAGTTAGCTCTGATTGGTACTGACGTTGCTTGTCCCGATCCCTGCAGGCCTGCAGCACGTAGCCTGTCAGTGCATAAGTACAATGAATGGAGAAAGATAAACACTTAATATGGACCAGCGTCTCAGAATTATGCATTTTGCCCACAACGAAAGTTAAGTTTAGGCATCGAAACGAAAAAGATTGTGGTTTGGATTAAAACGCTCCCAAGCAACACACATTGAAAGGCTTTAGTGAACTCTGCACCCTGGGTTGAAAGTGTATTTTGATGCCCCCCCCCCCCCGGCATTCTTATACAGCGGCCGTCAATGTGGTGAATACAGCAAAAAAAACGTGGAATGCTTACGAATTACAGTGCTTAACTTTCATAGCTTTTTGAACGAATGGTTCATGAAACAGGCTGTTATGATTATCAGATA
The DNA here is from genome assembly GCF_010015445.1 of Perca fluviatilis. Taxonomy (NCBI): domain Eukaryota; kingdom Metazoa; phylum Chordata; class Actinopteri; order Perciformes; family Percidae; genus Perca; species Perca fluviatilis. Next base: position 41,413,510 of record NC_053117.1, on the reverse strand, counting down.
AAAAATTTCAGAAACATTTAAAAGTTACATATAGTCACTTTAAAGTGCCCATATTATGAAAAAAATACCTTTTTCTGGTGATTTGGGGTGTTATTTTGTGTCTCTGGTGCTTCCACACACATACACACTTTGAAAAAAAACCATCTATGTTGTTCTGAGTGAGATCTGGTTTCTGAATGTGTCCTGCCTTCAGTCTCCTGGTGAGCTGGTCAACATCTGCACGGCTTGTGACATCACAAGCCGAAACGAGCTGGCTAACCGCAACTGTTAGCATGCTAGCGTTAGCCGCTAGCATGCTAAACGGTTACTTCGTTCTCAATAGCAAAGCACTGCTACAACTCACACAAGTACACCATAAGCTCCAAAATAACTACTTACATGTGTGCCTTTGTTTAGAAGTAGTCTCCCAGCTGATCCTGATCCTTGGAACTGACTGAAGTTGGAGAAACAGCCTTTCTTTTACTGTCTATGGAGCTAGCTGACATGATGTACATCTGAGCTACTGAGCATGTGCAAGTGCAATCAAAGATAGTAAAGAAGAAGAAGAAGAAGAAGAAGAAGAAGAAGAAGAAGAAGAAGAAGAAGAAGAAAAGAGGTCTCACTCTGTAGCTAAAACAGAGACCTGAACACAGGGTGAAAAGAGGAGCTGCATCAATGTGCAGTACAACAAAAATATTTGTGTTTTTTGATAATTAAACCATGTAAACCTATTCTGGTACAACCTTAAAACACAATTATGAACCTGAAAATTAGGATAATATGGGCACTCTAAGTAAAATTTTACTCAGGTAAAATTAAAAAGTAGCTCCTTAAAAATGTACTCAGAGCAAAAGTTACTCTATTACCTTTTAACAGCGGGGGAAGATATACTTTTTTGTATCTTCTTTCATCTTATTTAAACTTATTATGCTTATGTAATTAAATCTCAGTCTTTTGTGCTTTGACAAGGGAACAAAGATGCTTTCTGTCTGTTAGTTTGTTGACGGATACAAAACAACATTACAGAACCTATTTTTTTACTCAGTAACGGACATGATTTAAAACATGGCAACGTACAAAATTGCAAACAAAACATACTTGAAAAAAACTTAAAGTACACATTTTTTAAACTACTTTAAATAGTAAAAGTCCACAAAAAAATAAACTACTCCATTACAGTAACATGAGTAAATGTACTGTAATTTGTTACTTTCCACCTCTGGGACCCGTTTCAGAAAGCAGGTTTAGTAAAAACTCTGAGTTTGTTAACCCTGAGATGAGGGAAACTCTGGGTTTTCTGTTTCAGAAAGGGAGGTTAATCAAACCTGAGAGAGAGGGGGAACTCCAGCCCATTTCAGAAAAAGAGGTAACTTAGAGTCAGTTACTATAGTAACTGAGCCTGTGAACCTAACCTGAGGCCTGTACTACGAAGCAGGATTTGGCGTTAACGAGCTAACTTAAGGCTCAACCCAGGATTTTCTGTACTACGAAGGTGGATCAGTTGTTATCGGGTTCAATCGCCGTGGTAACTCATGCTGAACACCTAACCTGGTCGGGAGCAGGTTAAGTTGGAGATCAGAGATCAACCGGTGTTAAAGCACCGCCTACTGACCGATCAATACTCGATTGATAACGGCATCACCGTTCTTAAAGAAGATCGAGGGCGGTTCGGTGCAGAGAGAGAGAGAGAGAGAGAGAGAGAGAAAAAAGAGAGAGATGCTCACATAAAGGTTAAAACATTTAGAGATCGACAACCCGTTAACATTCCCTGATTGGTATTTGTATGAAATATATATATATATATATTTTAATGGGAGGGAATTAAATATCGGCTTCTTGAGCTGTGTTGTCGCCGTAATGCGCTATCGGTTTGAATTATGTTTTTATATTTTTTATTTGCTCTCACTATCGCTTCCCACTGCCAGGGTTGCAACTGAAATTATAGGCTAAAGCAACGACACTTTATGGAAAGCACAAGTGTAATTATGGTCAGATCTTGGTCCTGACTGATGAGGAAGTGATATTAATAAGCGTTGTGATTTAAACATCTACAGCTATTTTTTATTTTTTTTTGCCAGCTTTCCTTCCTGTTTTAGGAAGCAGCGACTGTATTGCGTTATGCCTGTAAAACCGTGTCTGTGTTCTTCATATTTATGTAGAATTATAGTTTGCTCTTCTTGTTTAAAATATGCTGCTCTGGTAGATGATTGCGATTGGTCGTGGTGCGCAAACTTCGCCTCTTTTATGTGAACGCGCGCGCCGCTGGATTGGGAAACCCTGAGTTGACTGAACTAGTTGATAACCAGCGTCGTAGTACAGGTTATGCGGGACCGCGGTTGTTAGGTTAGGTGAAGCCGGATTACTGAAAGAAATCCAGGACATGTTGATCTTGCTTCGTAGTACAGGCCTCTGGGGTCCGTTCCATGAAGGAGGTTTAACAAACTCTGAGTTGATTTACCCTGAGATGGAAACTCTGAGTTTTCGGTTCCAGAACAGCTGATTTGAGTTGGTTCAATCAACTCGGAGTATGTTCACTTAGGGTTACGCGCGTGCACCACCACTATAAAAAGGCAGCATGAATAGAGCCATGATTCTACGATTCACCATGGTAACAACCACAAACAAACGGGTCGGCGGAAATACTCATGCGCACAAACAGCGAGTTTGAACCTACTGTCTATGGTTTGAACATGCATTTCGTTAAAAAAGCATGACAGCGGCTGCTGCTGCAAAAGAGAGAGAATTGGTGTGGGAGAAAATTGCTGCTCGAGTCAATGCGTAAGCATTAACAGTATATTAATTTCATATTTAATCACAGTTAACTTATAATATTACTGGTGAAAACTGGAATTGTATTAGGCCTACACCTATAATTTCATTTAGGTGCAATCCTGCAGGCGAAAAAGTAAACTATACTAATCCCATTCTGAGGCTGCAGCACCATGATCATTAACAGAACTATAATGTATAATCATTTATTTCTTTTTAATGGCTCTCACTGGTGTGTGTCCAGGGAACACTACAAAGACGTTTAAAAAATGTTTCAGAGCGAGTCACGCTTTTCTGATGGCTCTACATACAGTGGCTTTACTATTACAGTATGATCTGCTACACTGTTATAAAGAAAACTGCTGTTTGCAAAAAACGTAATGCAACACAAAGAATCTGCTTGGATGTTAAAGCCTGTCCACAATGTTGATGTTAGTGATATAAGGAAAGACAAGGTATCTACATATCTAATGGACTGTGATAAAAAAACACCTCTCAAATCGGTTATGTGGAAATGAAAAAACATCTATAGTCGGGACTCAATATCATCTCCCGACGTAAACTCTCTGAATTAATACAGCTTTTTCATCAACGGGATCGTCGACAAAAGGACATGACATGTTTGAGAAAAAAACGTTTTATAATCTGCCTAACATAAACCAATAAGTTTTTTTATTCATGCAGATAACAAACTGCATTAAAATGCGCCTGATACAGACTGAATGAATGAGGAAATGAGTTTCCCCTCCCTCTCAGCGTGAGGAGACTGAGAGAAACTCGAGGTTTCTTGAAGAAAACCTGCTCCCGACCAGGTTAGATTCACAGATTCAGTTACCATAGCAACTGACTCTGAGGTTAAGTTACCTCTCTTTCTGGAACGGAAAACCCAGAGTTTCCCTCATCTCAGGGTTAACCAACTCAGAGTTTTCACTAAACCTGCTTTCTGGAACGGGCCTCTGGACTTACAGGATCTTGTGTTCATCACATTGACTACGTTTACATGCAGCCAATAACCCGTTCAAAACCGGAATATTAGCAATAACCCGGTCGCGCACGGCCATGTAAACACCGGCAAAAACCCGAATATGCTCATATTCCGGTTTTTAAAAACCCGAATATGCTACCTGGGTTACCCCTTTTCTAACCCGAAATTTTGGTCATGTAAACGCGTATCGGCATATCCCCATCAAAAGGAACATTGATTTGTGTTCTGCGCATGTTCTATTCGCAAGGAATCTTGGTCTTTTGAGTAGAGGAACTTCTTGTATGTGCCAGAAAACATAGTTATAATAATAATTATATACTATAATAATATAGTTATATATATATGTCAATGCAGAAAACCTGCGCGCAGTATACCGGAAGTAAACAAGAAGTAGAGGTAAACATGGCGAGACGCAGCACAGCACCACACTTTTGGAGCGAGGAGGAAACCAATTTCTTTATTAGTGTGGTGAAAACCATGAATATAATGTCTTTTGTTGACGGCATAAAGTACCGAGATAGTGAGATTTATAAGGTGACCGAAAAGTTATTGCGTCTTAAGGTTGTCCGTAGGCTACGTCCAGACGCTAACCGTGCGTCGCCGTTTACGTCGGGATATTGCCATTTGATTACAAATTCCATGTATACAGGAGTAACTCTCTCTGCTCACGCATGTAAACGGGTTATTCCGAATGTTTCAGAAACCCGAATAGTGACCTTAACCCGACCATAACCCGAAAATTGACAGCTTGTAAACGTAGTCATTGATGGAAATGGGCTTCCACAATAATAAAGTCTGCACACAAAAAAAAACAGTCCCTTCCATCCCTCAGCTTGTGTTTCTGTCTATTAAACACCAGGGGGCGCTGTCGGGAATCTATACTGGATGTGTCCTTTTATTTCGCTTCCAGTGGAGTTGTTTTTTCTTTTAAAAACATTATTAAAGTAAAAATAGATAGATAGATGAACTTTATGAATCTCAAATTGGGAAATGACTCACACACACATGCACGCACAAAACACACGCACACACAAACAGACACACACACACACCCATGCATACACACACATACACACATACACACTAAGACACAAAACATTTGTGATGACCCTTCCCACTTTATGGGTGGCTCATGTGAGCTGGGTATGAGGCAGGCAGAGGTGTGGTAGTCTACACCTGGTTCACATTAGCTTGACTGACATTTTGTCCTTTAAGGAGGGCTGGAGGTTCAGTTCTGGTGATCTTGCTCAATCATCACATCCAGAAAAGGTTCGTTTTTGACTGTTGTTTACTTTATTATTCTCATGTGATGGTTGGCTTTATATTTTGTTTTGCACAGTGTTGTAGTGTAGTTGCACAGTAGATGGGGGCGAAAAGCCCCAAAATCACCATCACCAGACATGTAAATAATCGGGACTTTTAGCGTGTATAGAGCCAGCATAATTCCACATGTAAATGGGTGAATTAAGGGTTTATTTCAACCAAATTGGAGTGGTGATTGTTGGAACAGTGGAAAGATGAATCAGGATGGCTTTTGATGGTTTTAATTTGTTTCTGTCCACTTTGAATTAAGTGTTTTACGATCATAAAAGTCCTGATTATTTACATGGAGTCTGGTGGGTTTGGTGATGGTGATTTCGGGGCTTTTTCATATTAAACGAAAAGGATCTTACTCTTTAACTAAAAGCTCTCTCTCTGTAGGGATCCTTTTCATAATGTTGTCAGACACTGAGAATAATAAACTGAGTCTGTCAGCGGCAGAAACAAAACTTTTAGTGAACACTAACGGCCGCTGAACATTTGTCCTGTAGGGTTACATTACAGCCCGGTTCACAGCTGACGGTTACTGTCCAGATCAATACTGGACCAGTGTGAAAGATTGTGGTTCACATCCATCACTTAGACACAAATGAATAGGGAAATGGGGTCCAGCTGGAAAAATACCACCGTTTAATCAGATTTCTTTGATGGTAACTAAAGCCTACACACTTATAAGATTCACATTACACTAAACCTTCAGAAAATGCCTCCAGTCCAATCAGTTTCCTCATTGAAACAAACCATGACACTGATCTTTTGTCTTAGTTCACAATGATGATGCGTGTGGCCGTGGGTCTCTGGGTCCTATCAGCGGTGATCTGCGTGGGCAGAGGCCATCACCATTTGGGTCACGATGACGACAAGACCGTCCAAGACACCGTAGCGGATGGCAGCGCCAACAGCGTCTCCCTGGTGAACGAAGCAAACCAAGAGTTTTCCTTCCGACTCTACAGGCGGTTAGAAGCTCATGCTGACTCACAGGGAAAGAATATCTTCTTCTCCCCGGCTAGTGTGTCAACCGCCTTGGCTGCGTTGTCCGTGGGAGCGCAGGGGGAGACCCACCGTCAGCTTTTCAGTGGTCTGGGCTTCAACAGCTCCCTCCTGAAGCAGACAGATGTGGACCAGGCCTTCCAGACGATCCTCCAGAGGGCCAACAACACATCTCAGGACACCAGCGAAGGGACCGCCGTGTTCGTGGACAACGGCTTCAAGCCAAAGCCGGAGTTCCTGCAGGCCCTGAAGCAGTCGTACCTCGCAGATGGGTTCAATGTAGACTTCACCAAAGCCACAGAAAGCGCTGATACCATGAATAAGTACGTGGAGGAGAAGACCAACGGGAAGATTGACAAGCTGGTGGAAAGCCTGGATCAAAGCACAGTCATGTATCTCCTCAGCTACATCTACTACAAAGGTAAATCATCAATCATCGGTCCTCCAAAACCATACGACTTGGGCTGTGTCTCATTCTGCATACTTCCGTCAGTACACTGCTAACGTGCACTGACTACTTACTGCCGTAGTGTCCACTTCCGATGGTTAGTATTGTCCCAAAAGGAACACTTATGTGAAAACACTTAAGGGAAATGACGAGGGGGATGAGCATGATGAACGCAACGCATGGCAGCTGATTGGACGAACGCATCACGTGAGTCTGACTGCTCCCAAATTCCAAAAACCGACCATAATACGATCTCGTATTTTACAAAAATAGTTCACCGAAACGTGTTTTAAGCGAAGAAATAGGCTGTACAGTTGCTAAAACTGTCCGTTATTTTGATCACCAAAGGTCAGTTTGAAAGATTTTCGTCAGATTTTGAGAGGCGGCGAGCCGAGCTGACCCCTTCTCATTTGCATACCGTAGCCTGGATTCAACTTGCCGAGGTCTCTGGTCCCTCCCCTTCATCTTTGTAGTCAAGATGGCACCAGTTTTTTGCGAGTAGGGGCCATCGTTCCACACTGAACTTTTTCACAGTTTTTAGGGGGTCATTCTGGTACTTTCAGTGCACTGACTTTTTACACTAAATACTTAAAACTAACTGTTTGAAGTGTGCAAGTAGGTGGTTTGAGACCCAGCCTATATCGGTTATTTGGTCCTCCCCTCATACAACCCACAGGAGCATTTGATAAATCAGCTCCCCCTGGTGGTCACATTGGCTGGTCTGGCTGGTCACATTTAAACCAGAGACGTTCACTGTTTTGAACACATCATTAAAGTTGTGAAACGGTCCCAGTTTGGTTAGGTTTAGACACAAAGGGCCCTATTTTAACAATCTAAGCCAACACAGTCTCACTCCCTACTCGTCAAATGTATGACGCATGGTCAAGGACCCTGGCGTCAAGTTTCAACGAAATAGGGGTACCCTTGATGTTATTTTTCGACGAGGGGGTCCTTCAGATAGACATTCATGTTATTCCCTCACCGCCGGATATCGACGAAAGAAAAAAACATGCCCCCCGCCCCTTAACTCGAAATCTGTGACAGTTATTATTGGTATTTTTAGCCCAATAACCGCTGTTTTAATCAACATTATTCACGAGATATTATCATGGTTTATATGTATTTCTTTTAATGTTATTATTTCGGTCTATTTCGGCCAGGGAAGCTGGGTTGCTTTTTTGTTGATTTATATTTTTTAAACTATAACGCTACATCTATCAACATTTATTTAGATGTTATCATGGTATTCATTTCTTTACTTTAATAATATTATTTCGGTCTTATTACCGGTGAAATATTACAGTATATGCTGTAATACAGAACATTACGATATGATCCGAGCTGGACGCATTCCAAGCCGATGTCCCCCAATGCAATGCGGCCATTCATTTCAAAGAATCTGGCAGCGATCAGCTGGTCTTTAACGCCAGGATCGCTTCAATATACATATATACAGTCAGGGATTGTGTCACCAGCAACAACACGTTGCTCAGTTTTGTTCCAGTAAGTTATGAACCATAATAACGTTTAAACGAATCCGCGGAAAACTCCGGAAGTGACGTAGTACGTCCCGCTCAGCGGTTACGAAGATAAAAATATATAATATTCGTAATATTGATGTTTTTTTCTAACGTTGTATTTGAGGAGTTAAACAATAAAGATAGTTATAATAATAAAATACAGTTTCATGTATTTGTCTCATGGAAAGTGTGTTCGGCCGGCCGGCGGGCGGCAGCAATCTGAAATGGAATCAAGCCATTTCACGGCAGACAGCAGAAAGAGGAGCCGAACATGTCCCCCCACCCACCCCGGAAGAACTACAAGTGCTCAAGCTTTGTAACAGCTTCTGTGGCGTTTCTTATGGGAGTTGTAGTTTTAAAGTATATTGGTATATTTCTCATAAGTAGAAGTTGGCAGTGTATAATTTTGCATATTTTTTTTTTGGAGTTTTTTTTTTTTATCAAATCTTTAAAATAATGTTAAATAGCAAATATACCATATTTGACAGTGCTTACAGTAGGTACAATTTGGTGACCATATCTACCTGACAGCTGATGTCCAGAGCTTTCTATAACAGCTGGTTTTATGTGTGTAGCACCTTCTGTTGCTAAATGACAAGCCTTCAAACATGGACTGGGTTCAAGGTTCAGAGGTCAATATTTCAAAGCAGGAGTAATGTATCCTCTTCAGACTGACATATGTTCCTCTCCAGGTTGAGACCTTTCCAACGATGTGTTTGCTATAGTCCTACGACAACGTTTTAATTTTTACACATCATGGAGACCACTTAGCAGGAGATACTTTATTGTTCAGAGGGATATTTGCCTTGAGTTCAAATGCTTCACAAATAAGACTTGACATATTGTTTTATCATACAGCTGACATACTTACGATAAAAAACAACATGAACAAAGTGATATAGGCTAGACTGAAGCACATCACACAGCAACAATCTATTGCTCATCTTTCACAAACAGTGACAAGAGCAACACAACCATGTTCATATCATGAAGCTATTGCACACCCTCAATCTCAAGCAACATTATTTAAAGTTTTAATTGAGGTAGGTCCAAATTAGGCCTATCGTTTAGAAATGTTAAGTTTACCCATATCTTCTGCCAGAGGATAAGAGCTCATACTTGGCATGGAGAATAAAGATAGAGCAGACCATATTCTGTGTGCTTGCCTGGAGAGACTGGTTTCTATTCCTACACAACCTTCATGACAGTCATATTAATATGCTCTGTAATGCAGCCTTGTATAACATAAACCATCTGATTCTCCGTGGGTGTCTGCTCTAAATGATAACACACACTTTCAACTTGGGCCTTCCAGCCAAAGGTGCATGTTGTCCACCATTGGGCCTATAGGAGCAGAGCCGATGGATTGGTTCATCATTTATGACCTCTGATATCCTCTGACCCAGCTCTATCTCGAGAGTTACCTCAACTTCAGTTTCAAAGGGGGTCAGCTTTTCTTAGAAATGAGTAGGGGGCACCAAGGAAAAAAGGTTGGGAACCACTGCTCTGACCCATGTCATGACCCTTTTCTCTGTAAAATGGTTGAATGAGATGTGTGAGTTTTGTCTGTGTGCAGTATATAGGCTGAGGTAGAAGTGTGCCAAAAATACCAAAACACATGTTGTATATGTATACATACCCAAACAAAGCTATATACATCTTACTCTGTGAACAAAAACCTTGGCAACAATCTGCTTATCCTTTTAATTTCCTGAAAATGCTTCCTAAAACTAGTCCCTTCTTAATTTTGAAAAGGTAGTCTCAGTAAAGGCTACAAAGGTTAGGATGGCTACAAGCTGTAACCACGGTGATTGATTTGAGGATCATCTTCTGAATATAATAATTAATATGTTAGGCCTACCATAAATTGATATTTCAAAAAAGTAATTTATTTAAAACAACTAATAATGCAGTGTGATTTTAAATCAAACTAAGTCCCACACATAAATATACTCATGTTTTTTTTCCCTTTAGTCTTTGCTATTAATATTCATCAACTGCAGAATTAGAAAATTGCGTTTTTAAATAACTATGCATGGAAAATAAAATAAAAAATGCTTCTCTTTGTATATAGTTTATTGTTTTCACAACAGTACAATTCAAAACAAATGCAAATTAGTCAAACAAGCCATTAGGCTGTACTTCTAAACACTCTTTTATAGGCAAATCAAAGTGCTAAATATAAAACACAATGTTTTCATATTAGTATTTTATTGTGTAAATTCTCACGTACAACGTGGAACATTCTTTCACAGACGAGGTGTGAAATTTCCACGTCACTTTCGCGGATTCGTTTAAACGTAGACAAATACATGAAACTGTATTTTAATATAACTATCTTTATTGTTAAACTCCTCAAATACAACATTAGAAAAAAACATTAATATTACGAATATTATATATTTTTATCTTCGTATCCGCTGAGCGGGACGTACTACGTCACTTCCGGAGTTTTCCGCGGATTCATTTAAACGTTATTATGGTTCATAACTTACTGGAACAAAACTGAGCATCGTGTTGTTGCTGGTGACACAATCACTGACTGTATATATGTATATTGAAGAGATCCTGGCGTTAAAGACCAGCTGATCGCTGCCAGATTCTTTGAAATGAATGGCCGCATTGCATTGGGGGACATCGGCTTTGAATGCGTCCTAATCGTAATGTTCTGTATTACAGCATATACTGTAATATTTCACCGGTAATAAGACCGAAATAATATTATTAAAGTAAAGAAATGAAAACCATGATAACATCTAAATAAATGTTGATAGATGTAGCATTATAGTTTAAAAAATATAAATCAACAAAAAAGCAACCCAGCTTCCCTGGCCGAAATAGACCGAAATAATAACATTAAAAGAAATACATATAAACCATGATAATATCTCGCGAATAATGTTGATTAAAACAGCGGTTATTTGGCTAAAAATACCAATAATAACTGTCACAGATTTCGAGTTAACGGGCGGGGGGCGTGTTTTTTTCTTTCGTCGGTATTTGACGGTGAGGGAATAACATGAATGTCTATCTGACGGACCACCTTGTCAAAAAATAACGAGGTACCCCTATTTCGTTGAATCTTGACGCCAGGGTCCTTGACCATGCGTCATACATTTGACGAGTAGGGAGTGAGACTGTGTTGAATCAGAGGTGGGAAACTCGGGCTAGATTTTGCTAACAGAGTTCCCCAGTTGGTGATGCGTTGTTGACAACTGACGTTTGATCTAGGCGACTTTGGCTCACTGAAATAATTTCAATCACAATAAACTGTTTATGGTGGACAAACGCCTCTGCCAAGAAACATACATATACATAACATGTTTCAAATTATTCATAAATAGGCCTATGTATAAAAAAAAAACATCTTATCCGTGTCCTTTCCTGTTAGTTGTCCTGCAGATAACACAAACACCTGTCCATGTGCTGTTTGTATGCTTGCATAAAAAAAACAGCAGAAAATCTTTTGTTATTGTGGCCTCCGTGTTTTCACACACCTGATGCTCTAGGCTACGCCCAACAGTTGGTGGCAGTCATGCAACAAGTTGTTATGCCAAACGGCAATATAACAGAAGAAGAAGAACACGCATCCGACCATGTGAACGCTGGCAGTTGGAAAAACAACGTAATCATGGGGGGCGGTCCCTGTTATTCCCAGGTGGCACCGATGACATCACATCCAGTATAAATAGAGGAAGTGAATCAGCATTTCCTCCTTTCCTTTTGTCTGGAGCACATGGTGTGGTAAGTAAACAGAATAACTAACAGACATTTACCAATACGCTAACTTAACACTACTGTTTTGTTTTAACCCAATAATGAATCTAAATTGTAACTGAATATAATGCTCAACACAAACAAATTTGGGATAGTCAGTGCTTGTAAGAAGTGGTATGACCTCAGCCGCTTCATCACACCAAACATTGTTTTTTTTGTCTTTAAAATAGAGATGTTAAATATTATACATGCATGTCAATGCATGTTTATGCCACTTCATGCAACTCTTGACCTTACTTTGGTAATGCACACATGTATTCCTAAATGCAAACATTTCCTACAGGTTTAAAGACTCCTCTTTATCTGCAATCATGATCCAATTGGTAATGTATCACTTTGTGTTATATTTATTCTCTGTGGATATACGCATTCATTATAAGCACTGTGCCATAGTCTGTGATTGTAACCTAAGTTATTTTCTTTTGTCTATAATAGCTGAGCGTAGCCATTGTTGCAGGATTGTTCTTTGGTAGGTTCATCTCAATAACTGTAATCCAGTGTCACGATCATATTTACAATTTTGACTCTACAATCACAAATGTACTCAGTCCCAATAGTCAAAAGCTTTTCTGATTACCTTTTACCAGAAAGCAACCAGCAGACAGTCTGAGGGTCTGACTTAGTTTTACTCCCTAAACCAGGTTAGAAATTCTTTTCACTGCCAATTCTCACATTTTAAAGTACAGACTTAACCAGTCAGTATTTTGAAAAGTTGTCTTGTTGCTAATTTATCTCAACGTAAATGCCTTGGTCCAGGATGCTGGACAGACTGGTTTGACAGAGATGACCCCTCTGGAACTGGAGACTGGGAAACCCTCTCTGATCTTCGCAATGAGTACCCAGGAAAGATCTGCTCTAAACCAGTAGATATTGAGGCGAGAACTCTATCTGGACTCACTGTGGCTGCAGCAGGTGATGTGATTTATGTGTAAGTACTGAGAGTATGAATAATTTGACTGCTTTCATGCAAAGATTCATATTGTATTCTACTGATTGTTTTGCATTGATATTGCTACTACGTGTTTGAGTACCTGAGTTCAGCATATTTTTATTGCTAACATGCTCACAATGACTGTGCTATCAGTGCCCATCCTCTAGGCACCAGGAGTGTCCATTAATGGTAATCCAGCCAATCATTATGAAGATAATAAAGTCTGGACCAAATGACCAACAGAAAGATGACCGACTGAAATTTTCTGTCTTAGATCCATGCCACTAGCATGCTACTGTTTCTTTTTTCAGAAGTGACACCACTACAGGATTTGTCTGCAGGAACCAGGACCAACCCAGGAATAAGATGTGTAATGATTATAGTGTTCGTTTCAGCTGCCCTTCTTTCTGTAAAGGTACTGTCTGAACACATTCATGTGCAGTGTTAAGCTTGATTTAGGGTTCATCGGCTACATCGTAGGCTATGCGTACTTCCCCTTCTCTTACATTATATATGTGCCCAAGTATTTATTTAGAATGGTGTTTTGGCTCTGCAGTTTCCCTCCAGCATGTCTCTTTCATTGTTCCTTGCAGTGTGCTGGACCCAGTGGTATAACCGGGACGCTCCCAGTGGAACAGGGGACTGGGAGACTTTGACTAACCTGAGGACAGAAAACCCAGGACAAATCTGTGACAGCCCACTGTCCATTGAGGCTGTTACCACTGACACATTGACCCCAGCCCTCTCCACAGGGCAGACCTTCTTTATGTAAGTAGCTTTTATAGGAAAATAATTTGAAACGTTAAATGTACTATCTACTACAAACACCCCAACATTAGATCAATACTTCTCAACCTCTTTCCCAAAGATTCCAAATCATTAAAATGTAGCAGAGCTTTACTTTATTCTTGGGCTAACAGCTTTTAATGGTCTGAGTAAGAAATGGGAATAACCCAACTTATTGGTATTCATAATTTCTTTTCATAGGATATCTGCAACATTTCACATTTGAATAGAAGTTACAACTGACATCAAAAACAAAATGACAAATGAATAAAACTAGAGCATGTTTTTATCAGTTAACAAATAATTTATGGTTTTTGTCATGTACCCTGTTAAAAAGTTCTTTGCTTTCAATGGTCTCCTTGCTCTAAATATCATACTGATCATTAACTGTTTGGAATCATTTTTCAGTTACAATCAAAATGAGGGATTGGTTTGCCGCAATACGGACCAGAAATCTGGCTTGTGCCGTGACTACAAAGTTCGGTTTGGGTGCCCATGCTAAGTCCAGACTCCACAGCAAACGCTGCGAAGGATAAGACTCATCTAATAAATTTTCTCAATTATCTCAGATTTTTCTTGTCATTTCTTTATAACTTATGGTGTCTGATAGAAGAATCATAAAAGGCCATTTTCACAGCAGACGTTTTAATGTAGGAAAGAAGTGTAACCGTAACGGTGGCTCTGTTCTATTAAAGTATCCCAGTGAGCCAGCATGTGATGCCAGGACCCTGAAGACTATGCATTTAAATGGAATTCAGCCATAGATTATTGTTTTACTTCTACCATATTCTAAGTGTCTTTACTGATAAAAGGCTGGTATGTGCTTTATCAGTCTCATTTCTTTCCAGTAATTTGAAATCCTTAATGTAAAATGAATTGATATGGTAATATGCTTGCATGGAGTTATGATTGTGTGAGCATGCAGATGTATGGGTTTTCAACAGATGCTGGGAACGGATTTCATTTAGTGTCAAATCCTAACAGGATAAGCAGAACTGGCAGGATTAGCCTCACAATTTACCTTTTTAGTTTGTTACTTTTTTCCAGTAATATTGTGGGACCTCTGGAGATTTCACCCATAGTTTACAGCTTGTTCTGCTGCCCCTAGGTTGGGTGGTTCCAGTTTGCATGACTTATTCCTGGGTCAGTATGTCAGTATCTTCTAGAACTGTATTTAAGTAGAGAGAAGTTTACATAAGGCACACAGAGATTCGTGTCGTGTAGGCAAGTCTTGTTTTTGCACAGGTAACAGGATGTCTCTTCTGAAATAATGTATTGAATTCCATGTAATTTCAAAGATATTTAACGTTTATATTATAAAATGCTATTGTTGTGAATTTGTTTGAACCCTGAGGTCTAAGCCATTTTTTCCCATCTTTGGTTTGCCTGGTCTCCTTGTATAACCTCAACCCTGTGATGCACAATCAAGTTATATACATCATTTATTTCAGGAGAACCTGGGCTCTCAGGATATGTATGCTGCAGGGATGCCACATGAATGTATACATTGTTAGGACTACACAGACAAAAGAAAAGACTAAACAGAAATGAACTGTCACAGAAAGGTATTTAAATCTTCTGGCTTTTGGAGTGTTCTAGGTTCTGGGGAAACATAAATAAACTCTAACTAACAAAAATATAAAACTATTTAGTTTTGTCTTTTTTTTTTTTTTTTCCCTAGAAAAGTCCATTTGCCTTATCCAAAAATGTTAGCTGTGTAATCTCTAATTCATGTCGGTTAGACATCAGAAGGCCAAATTGCACTCATTTCAGCCTCCAGGGGGCCGATACAAGTCACTCATGCTAGGAGTTTCTATAGGCTGACTAAACGCCACATTCAGCTGGAAAACTGCATGTGATTGGTTCACAGACCCTTCAGTCAGCGCCATTTTCGTTACTGGACGAATGGAGCGAGTATGGTCAAAGCCGGTCTACGGAAAGCCTTTCCACTCCCTATTCACCCCTATTGTACCGAATTTGGTTGAAGTTCCACCAGAGTTCCACTGGGGGTGATCGTGGTCCAGTCCAAAATGAATGGGACTCTACGGAGCTAGACTGCTAAATTTGTCGTTGAGAAATCTCAGATTTGATTGTAGTTTTTGCAAGTTCGACATGGATTATAGGTCGAAAGTTGAATGAACGAGTACTAGGCATCCAAAGCAGAACCAGAATGTCAGAGTGAATATTTCGGCGTGGTCTTTGAAACATTAGCAAACCTCTTTCTAGTAGTATATTGACGGGGAGAGCGCGCGGACCCGGGCAGGTGGGGGGTGGTCTCGGCACACAAAAAAAAATAATATTTTTTTTTTTTTTTTTTTTTTTTTTATTATTAATTTTAAACAAATACAAAAACACAAAAAAAAAAAAAAAAAAAATAAATAAACAAAAAAAAAAAAAATAAATTATAAAAAAAAAAAATTTATTTTTTTTTTAAATAAAATTTTTTTTAAATAAAAAATTTATTAAAAAAAAAAAAAAAAAATTTTTTTTTTTTTATAATTTTTTTTAAAAATATTTTTTTTTTTTTAAGCAAACCCCCCTGCCATTCAAATATACACACTGATTCATCACATGGGCATACACCTGTCACACAGTTTTACCAATGAGCAATCAGAGCTTTAGCATAAAAGGGCAACAGGTGAGCTGCTCTTCTGTTTTGGAGAATTTTTTCTGCCTGCAGATGGAAAGTGTATGACCGAAATCCACATACGGGCGATACCCCTTCTCCAAGCTATGTGGAGATATAGCAGTTGATGCTTTTCATGGCTGGATTCGCTATGCTAGGCGATATTTCCCGGCCGCTTGGCCAGGGAAAAACATTGCTTGTGATGTGGATGAGGTGCTGTGGCCAGACCGAAAACAAGAGAGGATGCAGCATAGGTTTTTTCTTTTTTTATGTATACAGTAAATTCTTCTGTTGTTTTGTAAGTAGACCACTGTATGTGCAACTTTGTATTGGTTGGGATGTACACTGTGTACATTGTTTTGTGGGAAAAATTCAATCTATTTGTTACCGTGTATTTGTGTGTTCTTAGTATAAAAACTATTCTCAAATATTTTACAACACACTTATGTATGTACTGTCTGTGGTAAGTGTAACACTGAACAAAAAAAGGCCCGCAAGTTATTACTGACGAATGGAGAAGTGTTTTCCATTCATCATAGTGTTTTACATTGAGCACATCAGTGTTGAAGTGGATCTTATAAATGTATATTCATATGATGGTTTGTGTGTGTCATTTGAAAACAAAATACCATTTGAGAAGAAATAACATAGTTTTGAATGTAAAGTTTCATTTTGCAGTAGAATTGAAGGGTTTTGCCCATTGTGTGTGTGTTTTTGATTTGTGTGTAGAGTTATGGGGTCCGTTTCAGGAAGGAGGTTTAACAAACTGAGTGTAACCCTGATGTCTGAGTTGATTTACCCTGAGATGGGAAACTCTGAGTTTTCAGTTCCAGAACAGCTGATATGCGTTGGTTCAATCAACTCAGAGTATGTTCACGCATCGCGCCACCACAATAAAAAGGCAGCTTGAATGGAGCCATGATACTACGATTCACCATGGTAACAACCACAAACAAACGGGTCGTGCGGAAATACTCATGCGCACAAACAGCGAGTTTGAACGTGCATTTGGTTAAAAAAGCAAGACAGCTGCTGCTGCTGCAAAGAGAGAGAATTGGTGTGGGAGTAAATTGTGGAATGTGGAAATGAAAATACATCTAGTCGGGACTCAATATCATCTCCCGACGTAAACTCTCTGTGAAGTAATACAGCTTTTTCATCAAGAGGATTGTCGACAAAAGGACATGACATGTTTGAGAAAAAAAAGTTTTATAATCTGCCTAACATAAACCAATACGTTTTTTATTCATGCAGATAACAAACTGCATTAAAATGTGCCTGATACAGACTTAATGAATGAATGAGGAAAGGAGTGAGAAGAAACCTGAGACAAACTCGGGGTTTTTGAAGAAAACCTGCTCCCGACCAGGTTAGGTTCACAGACTCAGTTACCATAGCAACTGACTCTGAGGTTAAGTTACCTCTCTTTCTGAAATGGAAAACCCAGAGTTTCCCTCATCTCAGGGTTAACAAACTCAGAGTTTTCACTAAACCTGATTTCTGAAACGGACCTCTGAGATTATAAGGCATGCTTTCAGAAAATGTGTGTAAACATTCGGAGAAAAACTGTAAAAGAACAAAAACGCCACTTTAAAAAAAAAAATCTAACACCCAGCAGTGTAATTTTCATAGCCTCCCCTTTCAAATGCAACATTCCAATTACTAGACAAAGAGTTGTATCATTATAACAAAATGGATTTTGAGGGGTATAGCTCCATAGAGCCCCATTCATTCTGCACTGGCCTGTGAGCCGCCCCTATATGGAACTCTGGTGGAACTGCAACCAGTTCAGAAGCCGGAATTAACGAGAGAGTGGAACTTCTTCCCTTATTGGAAATTATTTGGTATGGTTTCATTTTTTTAATACAGAACGATGACTAAATAGCCGTTCAGATGGATTTATCGCTACAGTTTTTGCCCATTGCATACACACTAAAAACTAATGCTTAGACCAAAGCTTTAATACCTAAACTTCTTGTAGCATACCTCGAACACAGTGTAACCATAGCTTAAGCACATTATCAACAATTCTACAAAACTACACCTTTTCTTACATTAGACACTTTGTTCAAAAACCAAATCTCCTATTGTCATTGGGAAAACATTCTGTTCAAAATGCTAAACTCATTTGGCAATTGTAGGCACTTACATACACACCTGAAAACACTTGCACAGAAAACAGAACACCAATCGGTCTGAGCTTTAGCACTACAAATAAGCCTCAGGTAAGCCGTTTTGAGAACCCTCGCAAGCGTGGAGGCAAAGAGAGTCAGAGTAAGAGGAGGACAGAGAGAGAGAGAGAGTCGGACGTGGAAGAGACATCGCTTGTGATGTTGACGGGGTCTTGTGGCCAGATCCGAACAGAAGCGGGAACCCCCCACCACACACACACGCATACGCATACACACACACAAACAATACAAATAGTATATTTTTTAGTTGCTAAATTTGATGATTTGTGATTTTATTTTTCTTAATTTCTGTAAGAATGCTGTTTTTTTGTAAAAACCGTTTCGTTTGATTACTGCAGAAATTTCACTTTTGAGTTTTTACAGAAGACTGGGTCTGAGAAAATAATAATAAGAATAGAAACACAAAGACTGCAGTGTTTTATATAAAGCCCGTTAGTGTGTTGCTGCTTATATGAAAGAGTAATTCAAATGGTGCTTGTGTGTGTGATTTCGTTACAGAATTTCATTTTGTCAAGTTTTGATTTTGGCATATATGTGAGTTGTTAATCCCCAACTGCTTTGTCTGATTGGCTTGTGTGTAGAGTTTTTGACATAATGAGCCAAATTCTGCAAAACGTGTGCCGAAGTATAGGTAAAACTGTAACTAGCTACTGCAAAGTCTCCGAAAAGTCATTGTCTTCCAGACCAATTTAGTGTTTCTGTCAGCGGCGCGCACGTGACCTCAGAAGATGTATTAAAAATGAAGCTGTGTTGTCTGTCTTTCTGCACCTGCTATTCCCACACAAAGTTACAAAATTGTTAAATTTCAAGCACTTTCACCACCACTTTCATTAAGTTCTAAGAAATAAGCACCAATAATGATCAAAAATCTTGTTTCTATTTTTTACCTTTTTTATAATGGAATTTCCTTGTTTTAAATCTGTTTAGTATTCAAATTCATTTTATTTAAAACAGGGACAATGCCCAAGTTAACATTAACCTTGTATAAGAACAAGGAGAGATGTGTTATGCCAGGTTGTACAAGTGCTATTTTCCGCCCGAGTCCCTTAACAGGTCATTAACACAATCAAAATGCCATGCAAGTGAAATACAAAACATTAAAATATACAATTTTACAACAACAATTGTTCCCCCTTCCTAAAACCAACCCACCCCCCCACACCCCACACCAACAAAGCCATGCACTCAAAATCCTTATATCTCCCAACACACACACACACGCACACACCAACTTCCATTGGACCGCGAGGCACAACAACACCTCATAAATGTGTGCGCAATTTTGTTGTGACAGTATCCATGCTTTGTCAAACTCGAAAGGTTTGAGGATTTGTACACATAATGAGATGTGTGAGGAGAGTATTCCACTGACTTATGGCCACAAAAGAAAAGGATGATTTCCCTAATGAAGTTTTACGATTGGGAATATTGCACTCTCCTCTAGTGGCTGACTGAGTAGCCCTTTTTTTTCTGGAGTTGAGTC
The DNA here is from genome assembly GCF_010015445.1 of Perca fluviatilis. Taxonomy (NCBI): domain Eukaryota; kingdom Metazoa; phylum Chordata; class Actinopteri; order Perciformes; family Percidae; genus Perca; species Perca fluviatilis. The sequence continues at coordinate 41,393,704 of NC_053117.1, read as the reverse complement.
GTAATACATTTTTTATGGAGGGAGCGGAGCATTATGAATATATATTTTTATATAATGATTCAAGTGGTTCTATGCTGTCTTACCTCTGCTTGAGACCAACTTGTCATGCAGTACAAAAAGTGTGGAACAATTATTGCACTCTTGTTTGTATGCCTCAATGGTAAGAGAGTTTCTTATATGTCTGAAATGTATAAGGTTAAATTAAGGCGGGCGGTGACAAAAATATGAACACCACACAAGGGTTAAGGCTTCCAAACAGGATTTTGTTTTCGATGTTCTACCTTTGTTAGGAGCACATCGATCTCAAGATCACTGAATTGTGTTTTTTCCCATTTTTCCGTTTCAAGATTGGTCATCAAGGGCTTCTTTAAAAGGCTGCTATATTCATTGATTGATTAACATGGACCTTATTAGGGACAAATATGGGGACAACCTTTGGGAGGAGCGTGAGGCCTCGTGCAGGACCGCATAAGGTAACGACGACGTCCGTTATTAATAACGAATAGTGCGTGACCGCAGCCAAGGTGTTGTAAATTGAGTTTTGTTATTGCGTCACGAAAATTCTCTGACTTTTACACCGAAATCTTTCAGAATAGAATCTATAACGCGACAGTTTTTATAAATGAGGCCCCAGGGGTCCGTTTCAGAAAGCAGGTTTAGTGAAAACTTTCAGTTTGTCAATCCTGAGATGAGGGAAAGTCTGGGGGTTTTCCGTTTCAGAAAGGGAGGTTAATCAAACCTGAGAGAGAGATTGGTAACTCCAGCCCATTTCAGAGAGAGAGGTAACTTAACCCCAGAGTCAGTTACTATGGTAACTGAGCCTGTGAACCTCACCTGGTCGGGAGCAGGTTTTCTATAATAAACCGTCTTCTCCCTCTGACAGTCTCCCTCTGACAGCGTCTTTCATTTCCTCATTCATTCAGTCTGTATCAGGCACATTTTAGGGCAGTTTGTTATCTGCATGAATAAAAGAACAGTGTTGGTTTCATAATTGCAGAGATAGCATGACAGCTGCCTTTAACTGCAAGAGAGGCAGCCACATTTCTGTCTGATTATGGCATTTTCTGCAGCAGCTGTGCAGTTTCAGCTGTCATCCATCCACCGCTCCAGTTCTAATTGTTCATTATCATCATAACTTTCAGCTAAACAGTCTAAAGCCCTTATATCCATCCATCCATCCATCCATGAGAATGTGGACCTCCACAACATGTTTTTGCCGTATTGGGGATATGATTTATTGAAGAAGAAGCTGAAATGCTGCAAACAGAGAATTTTGAAACAGGATATGTTTTTAAACATGTTGTGTACCACATGCATCTTTTTATGCATCCCCTTGTATTTGCATGCAATACAGTTATTTGGAGGTAAATTGATCTTTGATCTTTGAGTAGTATTTCTTTTAAAGCTGCACTTATCAATATCCTTACATAAACAGCGCGAAGGAGTCACTGTGATAATCCACCAGTGAGTTATCACCTGATCGGGTTTCCCTCAGCTTTAAGCAGCTTTGTAGCATATTTTAGCTTCATTGATTTGATTTTGCAGCTAGCAACTTTTGGGTTCATTCTCACACCCTCAAGGTTTGCCCCATACTCAGGCTAATCTACAGACCTTTCTTTAAAACTTTCATTGAAACTTCTAAATACCAAAGAAGTTGAAAACCATATGTTCTTCGCCCGACTGTGAAAAATCCAACACTGTGACAAAGTTTATACAAGTTTGTATAAGATGTGATTTGATGCAAAACTTTGTTATTTCAAAGTGAGTGGCAGCTGACAGTAAGCAGAGTTACCATGTCATGTTAATGTACGTTACTCAGCAACAGGTGAAAATAGGGCAAAGTTGCGCTGACTAAAGTTAAAATGAATTGAACTTTACTCGAGGAATGAGAAGTGAATTACCTGTATGTGTGAAAACAGCTTTATCTCACGCATCCGTTTAGTGTTGTTAAATATATATATAGCATTATTATATAATTTGTTGAATATATAGCATAATATCATTTTGTCACTCTTTCACAGAGGGTCCCCCAATACCAATGATAGGGAAAACACTCAAACCAATATTTACATAAAATTGGCATGAATAATCATAAAGGTATACATGCCCTGTGTGTGTTGTCATTTATTTGTCATCTGCAGATTAATTTTAAGTGTGTGTGTGGGGGGCTTCGATTTAAATCATGAATCAGATTCTTTGTGAAAAAATCATTTTTTGAGGCCATATCGCCCCAGCCCTACTTCCTAATAACACAGAGTATGTCAGTATTGTTTGGCCCTGAAGCCCAAGTAGTTGGGTGAAGTCACTACCTTAATAAATCAAAAGCAAAGGCTATGAATCTGAACAAATTTAGGTATTGCCGCTTCCTCCAGCTGACCATCCCAAAATGCACCGGAATACAGGAAATCACATCTACCAAATTCAAAATTTTCTGGGGAGCACCCCCAGACACCCCCTCACCCGTTTGCATCCACTTTTTGCACAAAATAGAGTAGGGGAAGGTCATTATGTATCGGTGCCCAGGGGACAGTAGTTCATAAACCTCACTGTATTCATTTATAATGTAAAAGTATAGCGTGATATTTTTGTCAATAATAGTCAAGCACAGGTGACTCGGTGTGGTGGGGGCCCAAATCAAATTCTGCTTAGGGCCCCAAAAGGCTCGGGGCTGTGTTGACGTGAAATGATACACATGAGGGTCCAAACAAGACCCGGAGCATCGCGAACGCACGAGAACGTTGCCTTAAAATGTGTGAAATGAACTGAAATGAACTGAAATTAAATGAACTGAACTGAAATGAATCTATTTTGAATAAAAACCCTTTAAAAGTAAATAAACTAAACAAGTGACACGAAGGACCACACAAGGGTTAACCCCGAGTTGCTCGAGGCAAACTGCTTAAATAGGCCTTCTCATCATCTACAGGTAAGTAGCAAAGAATCCTTTCCCCCCACCACGCTAAGTAGTAAACAATCTGACATTCTAATCATAAGTGTAGAAACACATTTATCTTTGTCTCTTTAGGACTTAACCAATCCATATAAATCAATCAGAAAGCAAAACAAATAAATTAGAAAACATACTTTCCGTGCGTTCATGGACATGGGAAAAACATTTTTCAGTGAAAACGTCACCATTCACGTCACTTCCTGTAGGGAATCAGAGGTGGGAAATTCGGGCTAGATTTTGCTAACAGAGTTTCCCAGTTGGTGACGTTATTGACAACTGACGTTTGATGTAGACGTAACTTTGGTTCACTGAAAATATTTCAATGACAATAAAGTGTTATATTGTAGACAAACGCCTCTGCCAAGAAACATACATATACATAACATGTTTCAAGTTATTCATAAATAGCCCTACTATGTGGGAAAAAACAACAACATATCAATTAATGCTCCCTCATTCGCGTTCCAGATAACACTAACAAACACCTGTCCATGTGCTGTTTGGATGTTCGCATAAGAAAAACTGCAGAAAATCTTTTTGTTATTGTGGCCTCCGTGTTTCCACACACACCTGGGGCCTGCTTTCACCAAAGCAGAATATATAAATCCAGGATAACTGATAAAGCGTAGAGGCCCTAGTCTAATCTGTGCATCCACTGGTGCGTTCCTACTAATGCCAAGCCAGGCTGAGGGGACGGTCTAGGTCGAGCCAGGCAGACAGTAATTCAGATAGATGCCTACCGCTTTCCTCAAAAGACCCGAGGTCGATCACAGATTTACTGATGCCAAAATGGAGAATAAGCATTGTACATACTTTATACAGAGTGAGCAGCAGCTTCTTGTGGAAATATGATGACGTGAAACACATTATTTGTATAAAAGAAAACCGGCCGCTATAACGGTAAACAGCGAGAGAATAACAGGCGATCACGGACCGACTGAATGCGTAATTGTAGCCTAAATATATACATTATCTGACCACGGCTCTGAACTGAAACCGTCATATATCATTCCATTCAAGGATTAGGCTACTAATCATTTGCATAAATTAACAGTTGTACTCTTTGCCTTAAAAGTGAGCAGAAGATAATGTTACTCAGGAAATTTACCATGAAGATACATTTTCTACGACGACTATGATGCGTAAATATCTCTTTCACTCTGTTCCTCTCCCTTCTCACGGGCTACAATATAAGTTTCCTAAGTCATATTAACTTCCACTGCTCGCTTTTAATGCAAAGTGTACAACTGTTCGTTTTGCAAATGACAGTGACTCATTGAATGCTTTCAGTTAAGAGCAGTAGTTCATAAATGTATATTTTAGACTATCATTCAGTCTGTCCGTTTATTATCTGCCACACTTTTTTTGGTGCTTGTTATTTTTTATAGAGGACGAGTTTCCTTCTCTTATATTATGCCTTACTCCCCCATATGTATGGACATAGAAAATAAAGACACTCCTGAAGAAATTGGACTCTAAAAATCTAGAAACTATAAAGATAATTAATAATGATAAATTCCATGACACACTGTAAACATGAATGTAACAGAGTATATTCATCGTTATTTCCCCAGCAATATACAGTGCCTTCTTAAAAGTATTCGGCCCCTTGAACGTTTCGACCCTTGGCACATTTCAGGCCTCAAACATAAAGATATAAAACTGTAATTTTTGTGAAGAATCAACAACAAGTGGGTCCCACTTATGAAGTGGAACGAAATTCATTGGCTATTTCAAACTTTTTAACAAATAAAAACTGAAAAAAGTGGGCATGCAAAATTATTCAACCCCCTTTACTTTCAGTGCAGAAAACTCTCTTCAGAAGTTCAGTGAGGATCTCTGAATGATCCAATGTTGACCTAAATGACTAATGATGATAAATAGAATCCAGCTGTGTGTTAATAGTCTCCGTATAAATGCACCTGCTCTGTGATAGTCTCAGAGGTCTGTGTAAAGCGCAGAGAGCATAATGAAGAACAAAGGAACACACCAGGCAGGTCCGATACTGTTATTGGAGCAATACGTAGCTTACGGGGTTTGGCGTAAAAGCAACATTGGTGCTCATCACTCTCTGAACACACCATCCCCAATTTCGTCAAACATGGTGGTGGCAGCATCATGGTTTGGGCCTGCTTTCTTCAGCAGGGCCAGGAAGATGGTTAAAATTGATGGGAAGATGGATGGAGCCAAATATTAGGACCATTCTGAAGAAAACCTGATGGAGTCTGCAAAAAGACCTGAGACTGGGACGGAGATTTGTCTTCCAACAAGAAAAATGATCCAAAACATAAAGCAAAATCTACAATGGAATGGTTCACAACAACATATCCAGGTGTTAGAATGGCCAAGTCAAAAGTCCAGACCTGAATCCAATCGAGAATCTGTGAAAGAACTGAAACTGCTGTTCACAAACGCTTCCATCCAACCTCACTGAGCTCGGGGAAAGTTGTTTGCAAGGAGGAATGGGCAAAAATGTCAGTCTCGATGTGCAAACTGATAGAGACATACCGTTTACTCTACAGCTGTAATCGCAGCAAAAGGTGGCTTACAGCATATTAACTTAAGGGGCTGAATAATTTTGCACTTCCAATATTTCAGTTTTTTATTTGTTTAAAAGGTTTGAAATATCCAATAAATTTCGCTCCACTTCATGATTGTGTCCCACTTGTTGTTGATTCTCTTACACAAAAAATTACAGTTTAATCTTTATGTTTGAGGCCTGAAATGTAAAAAAGGTTAAAAGCTTACAGGGGGGCGAATACTTTCGCAAGGCACTGTATAAGGTCAAAACCATTGAGGTGTCCTCCCCTGTTATTACATGAATGTACAGTAGCCTACATCACTAGATAGTTACTGGACTATCATTTGGGAGGATTGTACAATTAGGGATATGTTCTTAAAATTGTAATATCCTCCCAAATTATAGTCCCAGTTTACTGGACAACACAAATTGTGTGCTAAGAATGCCAAATACAATGTACATGGAAGAGGAACAAACATGATCCTTTATTGTTAAAGAATTTAAAACAAAAATTAATCAACCAAAATAATTCAATGGTATTGGTCAACTATAGAAATGTACAGCATTGTATGTATTGCCCTTAGTAACAGACTTCATTTAAAACACATTTGAAATGTTATCAGCCTTTTCTAATTATCTCAACAACTGCCATATATATTCTTCTGGGAGATGCCCAACCTGCTGAAGCGTGATGGTCTCCACCCAAACCGACACGGGAGCCAGGATACTATCTGACAACATAACGACCACACTGAAAGGCAAGTATTGACATTATGTTGAAAATATCACAGATTCATGTCCCCAGGCATTGATCCTGATAGCACTATACAAGGGGATGAATCTGAAAATGTTTTCTGGAGGATAACATGTAGTACTAGTGTCATTCCAGTAACGGTAGTACTAGTACTATTCCAGTAACATGTAGTACTAGTACTCTATTACGAATTATAATGCAACAACAGACCACACAAAGTGGTGAATAGAGGGCAATACTTAACAACCCAATTGGAATTAAAACTACCACTGCAATGATAGAAAAGGATAGGAAAATTAGATGTGGGATTACTAAATATCAGATCTCTGTCTTCTAAAGCAGTACTAGTAAATGAATTGATATCTGATAATCAAATTGATCTATTCTGTCTTATTGAAACATGGCTGGGCCATGAAGAATATGTTAGTCTAAATGATGCGACTCCTCCCAGTCATATTAATACCAAATTCCTAGAGGCTCATGCCGAGGAGGGGGAGTTGCAGCCATATTTGATTCAAGCCTGTTAATTAATCCTAAACCCAAACTGAATTATAACTCTTTTGAAAGCCTTGTTCTTAATCTTCAACATCCAACACGGAAATCAGAACAGCCAATTATATTTGTTGTTGTCTACCGAGCTCCAGGTCCGTATTCTGAATTTTTATCTGAAATTCTCAGAGTTTTTATCATGTGTAGTCCTTAAATCAGACAAAGTACTTATTGTAGGTGATTTTAATATCCATGTGGACGTTGACAGCAATAGCCTTACTACTGCTTTCAACTCATTACTGGATTCAATCGGTTTCAGTCAGACTGTGCACAAGCGACGCACTGTTTTAACCACACCCCCCACCTTGTGCTGGCATATGGTATTGAGATTGAGGATTTAATAATATTTCGCAGAATTTGGTATTATCAGATCATTTTTAATTACTTTGAATTCTTGCTACCTGACCATACTAAACTAGATAATGGCTTCTACACTAAATGCCTATCTGACAGTGCTATGAAGCTAAATTTAAGGAAGATATTACAACAGCATTTGACTCTCTATGTCGTGCCTTAGAATAACAGAGGACCTCTATGTTAACCCCCAGTCCCTCTCGGGTTGATGCATTTGTGGACGGTGCTGCGACTTGCCTACGGATCTACCTTTGGACTTGTCGTCTCCTCTAAAAGAAGACGATGAAGCGAAGGAAAACAGCTCCTTGGTATAACGTAACAAACTCGCGAGATTGAAACAAGTCTCGCAAAACCTCGAGGGTAAGCGGCGCCCACCAAAGTGGAAGAATCCCGTCTGGATTGGCAAGAAAGTCTCAAAACCTATAGGGAAGGCCTTAAGAAAAGCCAGATCAGACTATTACTCTTCACTAATAGAAGAAAATAAGAACAACCCAGTTTCTTTTCAGCACTGTAGCCAGGCTGACAGACAGTCAGTAGCTCTACTGAGCCATCTATTCCTCTAGCTCTGAGTAGTGATGACTTCATACATTTTAATGATAAAATTATAACAATTAGAGATAAAATTAATCACCTTTTGCCCTCTCAACTTCTAACAGTTCATCTTTAAATACAGGACCGCTTAGAACTAAACGACTAGTCCAGACATATACTTAGACTGCTTCTATCCTATAGACCTTGAACAATTAATGTTAAAGATATCCTCAGCTAAGCCATCTACCTGTCTCTTGGACCCCATCCCAACGAGGCTACTCAAAGAAGCGTTACCAGTGGTAAACACTTCACTACTAGATATGATCAATATGTCCTTATTAACAGGTTATGTACCGCAGTCATTTAAATAGACAAAGGACTTGTCTCCATTCTTGTTTTACTAGATCTTAGTACTGCAATTGACACTAATGATCATACAATCCTGTTACAGAGATTAGAACACTTAGTCGGAATTAAAGGAACTGCACTAAGATGGTTTAAGTCTTATTTCTCTGAGCGATCCCAATTTGTTAACATTAACGATAAACCCTCCAAGCACGCCAAAGTTAGCGCATGCGTCCTCAAGGCCTTCAGTGCTTGGACCAATTCTATTTTCCTTATATATGCTTCCTCTAGGACATATTATTAGGAAACACTCAATTAATTATCACTGCTACGCAGACGATACCCAATTATATCTGTCAATTAAGCCAGATGAAAGTGGTCAGTTAGCAAGACTTCAAACGTGTGTTAAAATCGTGTGTTAAAATCCTGGATGACCCACAACTTCCTGATGTTAAACTCAGACAAAACGGAAGTTATTGTGATAGGACCAACGCACTGCCGAACTTCGTTTTCGAAAGATATAGCTACTCTGGATGGTATTGCCCTGGCCTCCAGCACTGCTGTCAGAAATTTGGGAGTTATTTTGATCAGGATATATCCTTCAACGCCATTTAAAACAAACCTCAAGAATAGCCTTTTTCCATCTTCGTAACATTGCCAAAATTAGGAATATCCTGTCTCAGAATGATGCTGAAAAACTAGTCCATGCATTCGTTACTTCTAGACTAGATTACTGCAATTCCTTATTATCAGGTTGCCCAAATAAGTCCCTTAAGGCTCTCCAGCTGATCCAGAATGCTGCAGCACGTGTTCTGACGAGAACTAAGAGAAGAGATCATATTTCTCCTGTATTAGCTTCTCTGCATTGGCTTCCTGTGAAGTCTAGGATCGAATTTAAAATCCTCCTCCTGACTTACAAAGCTCTAAATGGTCAAGCACCATCATACCTAGAAGAGCTCTTAGTACCTTATTGTCCCACTAGGGCACTGCGCGCCCGAATGCGGGGCTACTCGTGGTTCCTAGAGTCTCTGGAAGTAGACTGGGGCCTTCAGCTATCAGGCTCGCTTCTGTGGAACCAGCTTCCAGTCTGGGTTCGAGGGGCAGACACCGCGCCGCATTCAAGAGTAAACTGAAAACCCTCCTCTTTGACAAAGCTTATAGTTAGGGAGTGAGGAGTTGCAGCGTCCACCTAACCCGGCCCACCTGCTTCTCCTCGTAGTTAGTTACGCTATTACAATTCTAGACTGCAGGGGGATGCTGTTTCCTTCCTATGACACACTGAGCTGCTCTCTTTCTACTTGTTACTTCTGTACGCATCCTGTCCCAGAATTGCTTGTTACTAATCTAGCTCTGGGGAGTTTACCCCCGGAGTCCTTATGTTTCTTCTTCGCAGAGCTATGCTCTGTGATTCTCTGCAAATCCGGCCGCATCCTGCTGCATCCTGCTGCATCCTGCTGCATCCACCCATGCTCTGCAGCGCCACGCTACATCCACCGCTGCCCTTCGTTGTGATGTTCCTATGCACAGAGTAGTCTGAATCCGGTATAGGGGACATCACTACTCAGTATGACACGATGTGCCCTGCTATGACATGAACTTCCACGATAACCTTCGACGTCACTGTGACCTTTAATGTGACTATTACGCCACTGTTCATCACACCCCCAACCGGCCCGTCAGACACCGCCTACCAAGAGTCTGGGTCTGCCGAGGTTTCTTCCTAAAGGGAGTTTTTCCTTGCCACTGTCGCTATAGCCACTGCTAATGCTTGCTCTTGATGGAATTACTGTAATTGTTGGGTTTTGGAAATTACAGAGTGTGGTCTAGACCTACTCTATCTGTAAAGTGTCTCCGAGATAACTTTTGTTATGATTTGATACTATAAATAAAGAATTGAATTGAATTGAATATATTCATCAAACTTCTAACAACAATATGTGAACAGCAGTCTTCATACAGCAATAAACAGTAACAATGACTGTCACATGAATAATTATTTAAAAAAATAATGGTCACAACTTTAAATAATATCAGTACTTAAATGAACAGCAATATGGACCTGTTGTATTTTAATCCAGGCTGATAACAATAAGGTAAAACCTCTGCTTGGTGATCAGAAAGGCTCCAGGATTAAATAAATCCTGGCTGTTAGCCGCGCGTTGGGAGCAGGCTAGCTGTACAGAATAAATCTCCATGGTGATTTATGTGCCTCTGCTTCGTGAAAGCCGGAAACAAGGCTAAATTCATCCAGGATAACTGGGAAATCCCCGGCTTAATCCCTTATCTTGGTTTTGTGAAACAGGCCCCAGATGCTCTAGGCTACACCCGACAGTTGGTGGCAGTCATGCAACAAGTTGTTATGCCAAACGGCAATATAACAGAAGAATAAGAACACGCATCCTGACCATGTGAATGCTGGCAGTTGGAAAAACAACGCGTAATCATGGGGCGGGTCCCTGTTATTCCCAGGTGGCACCAATGACATCACATCCAGTATAAATAGAGGAAGTGACTCAGCATTTCCTCCTTTCCTTTGTCTGGAGCACATGGTGTGGTAAGTAAACAGAATAACTAACAGACATTTACCAATACGCTAACTTAACACTACTGGTTTTGTTTTGTTTTAACCCAATAATGAATCTAAATTGTAACTGAATATAATGCTAAACACCAACAAATCTGGGATAGTCAATGTCCGTAAAGAAGTGCTATGACCTCAGCCGCTTCATCACACCAAACATTGATTTTCAACCATTTTGAATGTGAGAAATATTGTGCTAACATATCTTGTTTAGTTTTTTGAATGGGGCATCGTTTCCTTTGGATGGTTCCTGTTTCAGTGTTGTGACTGCCTGTGTCAGTAGGTCATTATCTTCAAGAACTGTATTTAGAGGGACAGGAGACGGGCTCAATACGCCACACAGACGTTCACACAACCGTTCAACTGAGGAGTCCCGTGGGTGTCTTTATTTTTGCAGAGGTAACCTAATAATTAATATTTTGATTGTAATGTAATTTCAGGGATATTTATTTAACAATGTATGTTATTATAAACTGTAATTTTGGTAAATGTGTGTTTTTTTTGTGTGTTTTTTTTTGTCTTTAAAATAGAGATGTTAAATATTATACATGCATGTCAATGCATGTTTATACCACTTCATGCAACTCTTGAACTTACTTTGGTAATGCACACATGTATTCCTAAATGCAAACATTTCCTACAGGTTTAAAGACCCCTCTTTATCTGCAATCATGATCCAATTGGTAATGTATCACTTTGTGTGATATTTATTTTTCTCTGTGGATATACGCGTTCTTTATAAGCACTGTGCCATAGTCTGTGATTGTAACCTATTTTATTTTCTTTTGTCTATAATAGCTGAGCGTAGCCATTGTTGCAGGATTGTTCTTTGGTAGGTTCATCTCAATAACTGTAATCCAGTGTCACGATCATATTTACAATTTTGACTCTACAATCACAAATGTACTCAGTCACAATAGTCAAAAGCTTTTCGATACTACTTTACCAGAAAGCAACCAGCAGACAGCCAGAGGGTCTGACTTAGTTTTACTCCCCTAAACCAGGTTAGAAATTCTTTTCACTGCCAATTCTCACATTTTAAAGTACAGACTTAACCAGTCAGTATTTTGAAAAGTTGTCTTGTTGCTAATTTATCTCAACGTAAATGCCTTGGTCCAGGATGCTGGACAGACTGGTTTGACAGAGATGACCCCTCTGGAACTGGAGACTGGGAAACCCTCTCTGATCTTCGCAATGAGTACCCAGGAAAGATCTGCTCTAAACCAGTAGATATTGAGGCGAGAACTCTATCTGGACTCACTGTGGCTGCAGCAGGTGATGTGATTTATGTGTAAGTACTGAGAGTATGAATAATTTGACTGCTTTCATGCAAAGATTCATATTGTATTCTACTGATTGTTTTGCATTGATATTGCTACTACGTGTTTGAGTACCTGTTGAGTTCAGCATATTTTTATTGCTAACATGCTCACAATGACTGTGCTATCAGTGCCCATCCTCTAGGCACCAGGAGTGTCCATTAATGGTAATCCAGCCAATCATTATAAAGATAATAAAGTCTGGACCAAATGACCAACAGAAAGATGACCGACTGAAATTTTCTGTCTTAGATCCATGCCACTAGCATGCTACTGTTTCTTTTTTCAGAAGTGACACCACTACAGGATTTGTCTGCAGGAACCAGGACCAACCCAGGACTAAGATGTGTAATGATTATAGTGTTCGTTTCAGCTGCCCTTCTTTCTGTAAAGGTACTGTCTGAACATTCATGTGCAGTGTTAAGCTTGATTTAGGGTTCATCGGCTACATCGTAGGCTATGCGTACTTCCCCTTCTCTTACATTATATATGTGCCCAAGTATTTATTTAGAATGGTGTTTTGGCTCTGCAGTTTCCCTCCAGCATGTCTCTTTCATTGTTCCTTGCAGTGTGCTGGACCCAGTGGTATAACCGGGACGCTCCCAGTGGAACAGGGGACTGGGAGACTTTGACTAACCTGAGGACAGAAAACCCAGGACAAATCTGTGACAGCCCACTGTCCATTGAGGCTGTTACCACTGACACATTGACCCCAGCCCTCTCCACAGGGCAGACCTTCTTTATGTAAGTAGCTTTTATAGGAAAATAATTTGAAACGTTAAATGTACTATCTACTACAAACACCCCAACATTAGATCAATACTTCTCAACCTCTTTCCCAAAGATTCCAAATCATTAAAATGTAGCAGAGCTTTACTTTATTAATGGTCTGAGTAAGAAATGGGAATAACCCAACTTATTGGTATTCATAATTTCTTTTCATAGGATATCTGCAACATTTCACATTTGAATAGAAGTTACAACTGACATCAAAAACAAAATGACAAATGAATAAAACTAGAGCATGTTTTTATCATAGTTAACAAATAATTTATGGTTTTTGTCATGTACCCTGTTAAAAAGTTCTTTGCTTTCAATGGTGCCCCTCGCTGCAAATATCATACTGATCATTAACTGTTTGGAATCATTTTTCAGTTACAATCAAAATGAGGGATTGGTTTGCCGCAATCGGACCAGAAATCTGGCTTGTTCCCGTGACTACAAAGTTCGGTTTGGGTGCCCATGCTAAGTCCAGACTCCACCGCAACCCGCGAAGGATAAGACTCATCTAATAAATTTTCTCAATTATCTCAGATTTTTCTTGTCATTTCTTTATGACTTATGGTGTCTTATAGAAGAATCATAAAAGGCCATTTTCACAGCAGACGTTTTAATGTAGGAAAGAAGTGTAACCGGTACGGTGGCTCTGTTCTATTAAAGTATCCCAGTGAGCCAGCATGTGATGCCAGGACCCTGAAGACTATGCATTTAAATGGAATTCAGCCATAGATTATTGTTTTACTTCTACCATATTCTAAAGTGTCTTTACTGATAAAAGGCTGGTATGTGCTTTATCAGTCTCATTTCTTTCCAGTAAATTGAAATCCTTAATGTAAAATGAATTGATATGGTAATATGCGCACGGAGTTATGATTGTGTGAGCATGCAGATGTATGGGTTTTCAACAGATGCTGGGAACGGATTTCATTTAGTGTCAAATCCCAACAGGATAAGCAGAACTGGCAGGATTAGCCTCACAATTTACCTTTTTAGTTTGTTACTTTTTTCCAGTAATATTGTGGGACCTCTGGAGATTTCCACCCATAGTTTACAGCTTGTTCTGCTGCCCCTAGGTTGGGTGGTTCCAGTTTGCATGACTTATTCCTGGGTCAGTATGTCAGTATCTTCTAGAACTGTATTTAAGTAGAGAGAAGTTTACATAAGGCACACAGAGATTCGTGTCGTGTAGGCAAGTCTTGTTTTTGCAGAGGTAACAGGATGTCTCTTCTGAAATAATGTATTGAATTCCATGTAATTTCAAAGATATTTAACAGTTTATATTATAAAATGCTATTTTTGTGAATTTGTTTGAACCCTGAGGTGTAAGCCATTTTTTCCCATCTTCGGTTTGCCTGGTCTCCTTGTATAACCTCAACCCTGTGATGCACAATCAAGTTATATACATCATTTATTTCAGGAGAACCTGGGCTCTCAGGATATGTATGCTGCAGGGATGCCACATGAATGTATACATTGTTAGGACTACACAGACAAAAGAAAAGACTAAACAGAAATTAACTGTCACAGAAAGGTATTTAAATCTTCTGGCTTTTGGAGGTTCTGGGGAAACAGAAATAAACTCTGTAACTAACAAAAATATAAAACTTTAGTTTTGTCTTTTTTTTTTTTCCTAGAAAAGTCCATTTGCCTTATCCAAAAATGTTAGCTGTGTAATCTCCAATTCATGTCGGTTAGACATCAGAAGGCCAAATTGCACTCATTTCAGCCTCCAGGGGGCCGATACAAGTCACTCATGCTAGGAGTTTCTATAGGCTGACTAAATGCCACATTCAGCTGGAAAACTGCATGTGATTGGTTCACAGACCCTTCAGTCAGCGCCATTTTCGTTACTGGACGAATGGAGCGAGTATGGTCAAAGCCGGTCTACGGAAAGCCTTTCCACTCCCTATTCAGCCCCATTGTACCGAATTTGGTTGAAGTTCCACCAGAGTTCCACTGGGGGTGATCGTGGTCCAGTCCAAAATGAATGGGACTCTACGGAGCTAGACTGCTAAATTTGTCGTTGAGAAATCTCAGATTTGATTGTAGTTTTTGCAAGTTCGACATGGATTATAGGTCGAAAGTTGAATGAACGAGTACTAGGCATCCAAAGCAGAACCAGAATGTCAGAGTGAATATTTCGGCGTGGTCTTTGAAACATTAGCAAACCTCTTTCTAGTAGTATATTGACGGGGAGAGCCTAACCTGTCAGCTGTGTTGTCGATGCCTCGATAGAGGAAAACGTCATTGACATTTTACAGTTTTTCTCAATTGTTTACACACAAATACTGGTACTTGAGACACAATGACCACAACATGTAACTCATGCACCAACCCCCTGAACCAATTCAGCTAAACTACAAGCTCAATTCCTGTTTATACTCAAATTGCAGTTCTAAAACACAGTTCTTTTCAAAACACTACACACAATTCTCTGCATTTGGCACAATTTTCATGAAGAAAGTCTATTGTTTTCACAAGGAACACACTGCCATTCAAATATGCACACTGATTCATCACATGGGCATACACCTGTCACACAGTTTTACAATGAGCAATCAGAGCTTTAGCATAAAAGGGCAACAGGTGAGCTGCTCTTCTGTTTTGGAGAATTTTTTTCTGCCTGCAGATGGAAAGTGTATGACCGAAATCCATACACGCCGTATAAATTCTCTCCAAGCTATGTGGAGATATAGCAGTTGATGCTTTTCATGGCTGGATTCGCTATGCTAGGCGATATTTCCCCCGCTGCTTGGCCAGGGGAAAACATTGCTTGTGATGTGGATGAGGTGCTGTGCGCCAGACCGAAACAAGAGAGGATGCAGCATAGGTTTTTCTTTTTTTTTTATGTATACAGTAAATTCTTCTGTTGTTTTGTAAGTAGACCACTGTATGTGCAACTTTGTATTGGTTGGGATGTACACTGTGTACATTGTTTTGTGGGGAAAAATTCAATCTATTTGTTACCGTGTTTGTTTGTGTTCTGAGTATAAAACTATTCTCAAATATTTTACAACACACTTATGTATGTACTGTCTGTGGTAAGTGTAACACTGAACAAAAAAAAGGCCTAAGTTATTACGACGAATGGAGAAGTGTTTTCCATTCATCATAGTGTTTTACATTGAGCACATCAGTGTTGAAGTGGATCTTATAAATGTATATTCATATGATGGTTTGTGTGTGTCATTTGAAAACAAAATACCATTTGAGAAGAAATAACATAGTTTTGAATGTAAAGTTTCATTTTGCAGTAGAATTGAAGGGTTTTGCCCATTGTGTGTGTGTTTTTTGATTTGTGTGTAGAGTTATGGGGTCCGTTTCAGGAAGGAGGTTTAACAAACTGAGTGTAACCCTGATGTCTGAGTTGATTTACCCTGAGATGGGAAACTCTGAGTTTTCAGTTCCAGAACAGCTGATATGCGTTGGTTCAATCAACTCAGAGTATGTTCACGCACGTGCACCACCACAATAAAAAGGCAGCTTGAATGGAGCCATGATACTACGATTCACCATGGTAACAACCACAAACAAACTGGTCGGCGGAAATACTCATGCGCACAAACAGCGAGTTTGAACGTGCATTTGGTTAAAAAAGCAAGACAGCTGCTGCTGCTGCAAAAGAGAGAGAATTGGTGTGGGAGTAAATTGCTGCTCGAGTCTGCAGCACCATGATCATTAACAGAACTATAATGTATAATCATTTATTTCTTTTTAATGGCTCTCACTGGTTTGTGTCCAGGGAACACTACAAAAACGTTTCAGAGCGAGTCACACTTTTCTGACGGCTCTGCATACAGTGGCTTTACTATTACCGTAGGCTATGATCTGCATCGCCGATGTTATAAAGAAAACTGCCGTTTGCAAAAACGTAATGCGACGCAAAGAATCTGCTGGGATGTTAAAGCCTGTCCACGATGGTGGATGTTAGTGATATGAGGACGGATAAGGTATTTACGTATCTAATGGACTGTGGTAAAAAATACCTCTTAAATCGGTTATGTGGAAATGAAAATACATCTAGTCGGGACTCAATATCATCTCCCGACGTAAACTCTCTGTGAATTAATACAGCTTTTTCATCAAGAGGATTGTCGACAAAAGGACATGACATGTTTGAGAAAAAAAAGTTTTATAATCTGCCTAACATAAACCAATACGTTTTTTTATTCATGCAGATAACAAACTGCATTAAAATGTGCCTGATACAGACTTAATGAATGAATGAGGAAAGGAGTGAGAAGAAACCTGAGACAAACTCGAGGTTTCTTGAAGAAAACCTGCTCCCGACCAGGTTAGGTTCACAGACTCAGTTACCATAGCAACTGACTCTGAGGTTAAGTTACCTCTCTTTCTGAAATGGAAAACCCAGAGTTTCCCTCATCTCAGGGTTAACAAACTCAGAGTTTTCACTAAACCTGATTTCTGAAACGGACCTCTGAGATTATAAGGCATGCTTTCAGAAAATGTGTGTAAACAATCGAGAAAAACTGTAAAAGAACAAAAACGCCACTTTAAAAAAATCTAACACCCAGCAGTGTAATTTTCATAGCCTCCCCTTTCAAATGCAACATTCCAATTACTAGACAAAGAGTTATATCATTACAAAAATGGATTTTGAGGGGTATAGCTCCATAGAGCCCCATTCATTCTGCACTGGCCTGTGAGCGCCCCCTATATGGAACTCTGGTGGAACTGCAACCAGTTCAGAAGCCGGAATTAACGAGAGAGTGGAACTTCTTCCCTTATTGGAAATTATTTGGTATGGTTTCATTTTTTTATATACAGAACGATGACTAAATAGCCGTTCAGATGGATTTATCGCTTACAGTTTTTGCCCATTGCATCCACACTAAAAACTAATGCTTAGACCAAAGCTTTAATACCTAAACTTCTTGTAGCATACCTCGAACACAGTGTAACCATAGCTTAAGCACATTATCAACAATTCTACAAAACTACACACCTTTTCTTACATTAGACACTTTGTTCAAAAACCAAATCTCCTATTGTCATTGGGAAAACATTCTGTTCAAAATGCTAAACTCATTTGGCAATTGTAGGCACTTACATACACACCTGAAAACACTTGCACAGAAAACAGAACACCAATCGGTCTGAGCTTTAGCACTACAAATAAGCCTCAGGTAAGCCGTTTTGAGAACTTCGCAAGCATGGAGGCAAAGAGAGTCAGAGTAAGAGGAGGACAGAGAGAGAGAGGAGTCGGACGTGGAAGAGACATCGCCTGTGATGTTGACGAGGTCTTGTGGCCAGATCCGAACAAATTCAAAATTTTCTGGGGGAGCACCCCCAGACACCCCCTCACCGTTTGCATCCACTTTTGCACAAATAGAGTAGGGGGGAAGGTCCTTATGCATCGGTGCCCAGGGGGACAGTAGTTCATAAACCTCACTGTATTCATTTATAATGTAAAAGTATAGCGTGATATTTTTGTCAATAATAGTCAAGCACAGGTGACTCGCGTGGTGGGAGGGGGGGCGCCCAAATCAAATTCTGCTTAGGGCCCCCAAAAGGCTCGGCCGGGCGCTGTGTTGACGGGAAATGATACACATGAGGGTCCAAACAGACCCGAGCACGACGCCGGTAATCACGCAAGGAGAACGCGTTGCTTTAAAATGTGTGAAATGAACTGAAATGAACTGAAATTAAATGAACTGAACTGAAATGAATCTATTTTGAATAAAAACCCTTTGAAAAGTAAACTAAAGAAGTGACACGAAGGACCACACAAGGGTTAACCCCAGAGTTGCTCGAGGCCAACTGCTTAAATAGGCCTTCTCATCATCTACAGGTAAGTATGAAATCCTTTCCCCACCACCGCTAAGTAGTAAACAATCTGACATTCTAATCATAAGTGTAGAAACACATTTATCTTTGTCTCTTTAGGACTTAACCATTTCATGTAAACAATCAGAAAGCAAAACAAATAAATTACAAAACATACTTTCCGTGCGTTCATGGACATGGGAAAAACATTTTTTCCAGTGAAAACGTCACCATTCACGTCACTTCCTGTGGGAATCAGAGGTGGGAAATTCGGGCTAGATTTTGCTAACAGAGTTTCCCAGTTGGTGACGCGTTGTTGACAACTGACGTTTGATGTAGGCGACTTTGGTTCACTGAAAATATTTCAATGACAATAAAGTGTTTATTGTAGACAAACGCCTCTGCCAAGAAACATACATATACATAACATGTTTCAAGTTATTCATAAATAGGCCTATGTGTAAAAAACAACAACACCTTATCCGTGTCCTTTCCCATTCGTTGTCCGCAGATAACACTAACAAACACCTGTCCATGTGCTGTTTGGATGCTCGCATAAGAAAAACTGCAGAAAATCTTTTGTTATTGTGGCCTCCGTGTTTTCACACACCTGGGGCCTGTTTCACAAAAGCAGAATATATAAATCCAGGATAACTGATAAAGCGAGGCTTGACCTAGTCTAATCTGTGCATCCTGGCTTGGTGCGTTTCACGAAGGCCAAGCCAGGCTGAGGAGGAGCGACTAGGTCGAGCCAGGCTGAAGTCATTCAGATAGATGCGCTTCCACGGCTTTCCTCAAAAGACCGCGAGGTCGATCACAGATTTACTGATGCCAAAATGGAGAATACGCATTGTATATACTTTATACAGAGTGAGCAGCAGCTTCTTGTGGAAGTATGACGACGTGACACGGCCGCTGTAACGAAACAGCGAGAGAAAGCGTAGCAGACGATCACGGACCGACTGAATGCGTAATTGTAGCCTAAATATATACATTATCTGACCACGGCTCTGAACTGAAACCGTCATAATCATTCCATTCAAGGATTAGGCTACTAATCATTTGCACAAATTAACAGTTGTACTCTTTGCCTTAAAAGTGAGCAGAAGATAATGTTACTCAGGAAATTTACCATGAAGATACATTTTCTACAACGCTAGAATATGATGCGTAAATATCTCTTTCACTCTGTTCCTCTCCCTCTCTCTCACGGGCTACAATATAAGTTTCCTAAGTCATATTAACTTCCACTGCTCGCTTTTAATGCAAAGTGTACAACTGTTCGTTTTTGCAAATGACAGTGACTCATTGAATGCTTTCAGTTAAGAGCAGTAGTTCATAAATGTATATTTTAGACTATCATTCAGTCTGTCCGCTATTATCTGCCACACTTTTTTTTGCGTTTGTTATTTTTTTATAGAGGACGAGTTTCCTTCTCTACATATTATATGCCTTACTCCCCCATATGTATGGACATAGAAAATAAAGACACTGAAGAAATTGGACTCTAAAATCTAGAAACTATGAAGATAATTAAGTGATAAATTCCATGCACACTGTAAACATGAATGTAACAGAGTATATTCATCAGTTATTTCCCCCCAGCAATATATAAGGTCAAAAACCATTGAGGTGTCCTCTCCCTGTTATTACATGAATGTACAGTAGCCTACATCACTAGATAGTTACTGGACTATCATTTGGGAGGATTGTACAATTAGGATATGTTCTTAAAATTGTAATATCCTCCCAAATTATAGTCCCAGTTTACTGGACAACACAAATTGTGTGCTAAGAATGCCAAATACAATGTACATGGAAGAGGAACAAACATGATCCTTTATTGTTAAAGAATTTAAAACAAAATTAATCAACCAAAATAATTCAATGGTATTGGTCAACTATAGAAATGTACAGGATTGTATGTATTGCCCTTAGTAACAGACTTCATTTAAAACACATTTGAAATGTTATCAGCCTTTTCTAATTATCTCAACAACTGCCATAATATATTCTTCTGGGAGATGCCCAACCTGCTGAAGCGTGATGGTCTCCACCCAAACCGACACGGAGCCAGGATGCTATCTGACAACATAACGACCACACTGAAAGGCAAGTATTGACATTATGTTGAAAATATCACAGATTCATGTCCCCCAGGCATTGATCCTGATAGCACTATACAAGTGGATGAATCTGAAAATGTTTTCTGCAGGATAACATGTAGTACTAGTGTTATTCCAGTAACGTGTAGTACTAGTACTATTCCAGTAACATGTAGTACTAGTACTATTCCAATTATAATCAACAACAGACCACACAAAGTGGTGAATAGAGGGGCAATACTTAACAACCTAATTGGAATTAAAACTACCACTGCAATGATAGAAAAGGATAGGAAAATTAGATGTGGATTACTAAATATCAGATCTCTGTCTTCTAAAGCAGTACTAGTAAATTAATTGATATCTGATAATCAAATTGATCTATTCTGTCTTACTGAAACATGGCTGGGCCATGAAGAATATGTTAGTCTAAATGATGCGACTCCTCCCAGTCATATTAATACTCAAATTCCTAGAGGCTCAGGCCGAGGAGGGGGAGTTGCAGCCATATTTGATTCAAGCCTGTTAATTAATCCTAAACCCAAACTGAATTATAACTCTTTTGAAAGCCTTGTTCTTAATCTTCAACATCCAACACGGAAATCAGAACAGCCAATTATATTTGTTGTTGTCTACCGAGCTCCAGGTCCGTATTCTGAATTTTTATCTGAATTCTCAGAGTTTTTATCATGTGTAGTCCTTAAATCAGACAAAGTACTTATTGTAGGTGATTTTAATATCCATGTGGACGTTGACAGCAATAGCCTTACTACTGCTTTCAACTCATTACTGGATTCAATCGGTTTCAGTCAGACTGTGCACAAGAGTGACGCCTGTTTTAACCACACCCTCGACCTTGTGCTGGCATATGGTATTGAGATTGAGGATTTAATAATATTTCCGCAGAATTTGGTATTATCAGATCATTTTTTAATTACTTTTGAATTCTTGCTACCTGACCATACTAAACTAGATAATGGCTTCTACACTAGATGCCTATCTGACAGTGCTATAGCTAAATTTAAGGAAGATATTACAACAGCATTTGACTCTATGTCGTGCCTTAGAATAACAGAGGACCTCTATGTTAACCTCAGTCCCTCTCGGGTTGATGCATTTGTGGGCGGGGGCTGGCTGCGCTGCTTACCGGACGACCTTGGACTCTGTGCGCTCCTCTCAAAAAGAAGACGATGAAGCGAAGGAAAACAGCTCCTTGGTATAACGAACAAACTCGCAGATTGAAACAAGTCTCGCGAAACCTCGAGGGTAAGCGGCGCTCCACCAAAGTGGAAGAATCCCGTCTGGATTGGCAAGAAAGTCTCAAAACCTATAGGGAAGGCCTTAAGAAAAGCCAGATCAGACTATTACTCTTCACTAATAGAAGAAAATAAGAACAACCAAGGTTTCTTTTCAGCACTGTAGCCAGGCTGACAGACAGTCATAGCTCTACTGAGCCATCTATTCCTCTAGCTCTGAGTAGTGATGACTTCATGAGCTTCTTTAATGATAAAATTATAACAATTAGAGATAAAATTAATCACCTTTTGCCCTCAACTTCTAACAGTTCATCTTTAAATACAGGACCGCTAGAACGAACGACTAGTCCAGACATATACTTAGACTGCTTCTATCCTATAGACCTTGAACAATTAATGTTAAAGATATCCTCAGCTAAGCCATCTACCTGTCTCTTGGACCCCATCCCAACGAGGCTACTCAAAGAAGCGTTACCCGTGGTAAACACTTCACTACTAGATATGATCAATATGTCCTTATTAACAGGTTATGTACCGCAGTCATTTAAATAGACAAAGGACTTGTCTCCATTCTTGTTTTACTAGATCTTAGTACTGCAATTGACACTAATGATCATACAATCCTGTTACAGAGATTAGAACACTTAGTCGGAATTAAAGGAACTGCACTAAGATGGTTTAAGTCTTATTTCTCTGAGCGATCCCAATTTGTTAACATTAACGATAAACCCTCCAAGCACGCCAAAGTTAGCCATGGCGTTCCTCAAGGCTCAGTGCTTGGACCAATTCTATTTTCCTTATATATGCTTCCTCTAGGACATATTATTAGGAAACACTCAATTAATTATCACACTGCTACGCTGACGATACCCAATTATATCTGTCAATTAAGCCAGATGAAAGTGGTCAGTTAGCAAGACTTCAAAAACGTGTGTTAAAATCGTGTGTTAAAATCCTGGATGACCCACAACTTCCTGATGTTAAACTCAAAACAAGCAGAGTTATTGTGATAGGACCAACGCACTGCCGAACTTCGTTTTCGAAGATATAGCTACTCTGGATGGTATTGCCCTGGCCGCCAGCACTGCTGTCAGAAATTTGGGAGTTATTTTTGATCAGGATATATCCTTCAACGCCCATTTAAAACAAACCTCAAGAATAGCCTTTTTCCATCTTCGTAACATTGCCAAAATTAGGAATATCCTGTCTCAGAAAGATGCTGCTGAAAAACTAGTCCATGCATTCGTTACTTCTAGACTAGATTACTGCAATTCCTTATTATCAGGTTGCCCAAATAAGTCCCTTAAGGCTCTCCAGCTGATCCAGAATGCTGCAGCACGTGTTCTGACGAGAACTAAGAGAAGAGATCATATTTCTCCTGTATTAGCTTCTCTGCATTGGCTTCCTGTGAAGTCTAGGATCGAATTTAAAATCCTCCTCCTGACTTACAAAGCTCTAAATGGTCAAGCACCATCATACCTAGAAGAGCTCTTAGTACCTTATTGTCCCACTAGGGCACTGCGCTCCCGGAATGCGGGGCTACTCGTGGTTCCTAGAGTCTCTGGAAGTAGACTGGGGGCCAGGGCCTTCAGCTATCAGGCTCCGCTTCTGTGGAACCAGCTTCCAGTCTGGGTTCGAGGGGCAGACACCGTCGCCACATTCAAGAGTAAACTGAAAACCCTCCTCTTTGACAAAGCTTATAGTTAGGGAGTGAGGAGTTGCAGCGTCCACCTAACCCGGCCCACCTGCTTCTCCTCGTAGTTAGTTATGCTATTACAATTCTAGACTGCAGGGGATGCTGTTTCCTTCCTATGACACACTGAGCTGCTCTCTCTTCTCTACTTGTTACTTCTGTATGCATCCTGTCCCAGAATTGCTTGTTACTAATCTAGCTCTGGGGAGTTTACTCCCCGGAGTCCTTATGTTTCTTCTTCGCAGAGCTATGCTCTGTGATTCTCTGCAAATCCCCCCCCCCCATCCTGCTGCATCCTGCTGCATCCTGCTGCATCCACCCATGCTCTGCAGCGCACGCTACATCCCGCAACGCGCCCTGCTGTGATGTTCCTATGCACAGAGTAGTCTGAATCCGTTATAGGGGACATCACTTACTCAGTATGACACGATGTGCCCTGCTATGACATGAACTTCCACGATAACTCTTCGACGTCACTGTGACCTTTAATGTGACTATTACGCCACTGTTCATCACACACCACCGGCCCGTCAGAACACGCCTACCAAGAGTCTGGGTCTGCCGGGGTTTCTTCCCTAAAAGGGAGTTTTTCCTTGCCACTGTCGCGATAGCCACTGCTAATGCTTGCTCTTGATGGAATTACTGTAATTGTTGGGGTTTTGGAAATTACAGAGTGTGGTCTAGACCTACTCTATCTGTAAAGTGTCTCGAGATAACTTTTGTTATGATTTGATACTATAAATAAAATTGAATTGAATTGAATTGAATATATTCATCAAACTTCTAACAACAATATGTGAACAGCAGTCTTCATACAGCAATATAACAGTAACAATGACTGTCACATGAATAATTATTTAAAAAAATAATGGTCACAACTTTAAATAATATCAGTACTTAAATGAACAGCAATATGGACATGTTGAATTTTAATCCAGGCTGATAACAATAAAGGTAAAACCTCTGCTGGGTGATCAGAAAAGAGCCAAGAAAAAAAAAAACCCCCTTTTTAGCCCGAAAAGCCCCAAAATTAAAAAACTCCCCTGTCAAGGCGGCTGGCTAGCTGTACAGAATAAATCTCCATGGTGATTTATGTGCCTCTGCTTTCGTGAAACCGAAGCAAGGCTAAATTCATCCAGGATAACTGGGAAATCCCGGCTTAATCCCTTATCTTGGTTTTGTGAAACAGGCCCCAGATGCTCTAGGCTACACCCGACAGTTGGTGGCAGTCATGCAACAAGTTGTTATGCCAAACGGCAATATAACAGAAGAATAAGAACACGCATCCCGACCATGTGAATGCTGGCAGTTGGAAAAACAACGTAATCATGGGGGCGGTCCCTGTTATTCCCAGGTGGCACCGATGACATCACATCCAGTATAAATAGAGGAAGTGACTCAGCATTTCCTCCTTTCCTTTTGTCTGGAGCACATGGTGTGGTAAGTAAACAGAATAACTAACAGACATTTACCAATACGCTAACTTAACACTACTGTTGTGTTTTGTTTTAACCCAATAATGAATCTAAATTGTAACTGAATATAATGCTAAACACAAACAAATCTGGGATAGTCAACGTCCGTAAGAAGTGCTATGACCTCAGCCGCTGCCACCACACCAAACATTGATTTTCAACCATTTTGAATGTAGAAATATTGTGCTAACATATCTTGTTTAGTTTTTGAATGGGGCATCGTTTCCTTTGGATGGTTCCTGTTTCAGTGTTGTGACTGCCTGTGTCAGTAGGTCATTATCTTTAAGAACTGTATTTAGAGGGACAGGAGAACGGGCCGATCATCATACCAGACGCGTTCACACAACCGTTCAACTGAGGAGTCCCGTGGGTGTCTCTTTATTTTTGCAGAGGTAACCTAATAATTAATATTTTGATTGTAATGTAATTTCAGGGATATTTATTTAACAATGTATGTTATTATAAACTGTAATTTTGGTAAATGTGTGTTTTTTTTTTTGTGTGGTTTTTTTTTGTCTTTAAAATAGATGTTAAATATTATACATGCATGTCAATGCATGTTTATACCACTTCATGCAACTCTTGAACTTACTTTGGTAATGCACACATGTATTCCTAAATGCAAGCGTTTCCTACAGGTTTAAAGACTTCTTTTTATCTGCAATCATGATCAAGTTGGTAATGTATCACTTTGTGTTATATTTATTTTTCTCTGTGGATATACGCGTTCTTTATAAGCACTGTGCCATAGTCTGTGATTGTAACCTAAGTTATTTTCTTTTGTCTATAATAGCTGAGCGTAGCCATTGTTGCAGGATTGTTCTTTGGTAGGTTCATCTCAATAACTGTAATCCAGTGTCACGATCATATTTACAATTTTGACTCTACAATCACAAATGTACTCAGTCACAATAGTCAAAAGCTTGTCTGATTACCTTTTACCAGAAAGCAACCAGCAGACAGCCAGAGGGTCTGACTTAGTTTTACTCCCTAAACCAGGTTAGAAATTCTTTTCACTGGCAATTCTCACATTTTAAAGTACAGACTTAACCAGTCAGTATTTTGAAAAGTTGTCTTGTTGCTAATTTATCTCAACGTAAATGCCTTGGTCCAGGATGCTGGACAGACTGGTTTGACAGAGATGACCCCTCTGGAACTGGAGACTGGGAAACCCTCTCTGATCTTCGCAATGAGTACCCAGGAAAGATCTGCTCTAAACCAGTAGATATTGAGGCGAGAACTCTATCTGGACTCACTGTGGCTGCAGCAGGTGATGTGATTTATGTGTAAGTACTGAGAGTATGAATAATTTGACTGCTTTCATGCAAAGATTCATATTGTATTCTGATTGTTTTGCATTGATATTGCTACTACGTGTTTGAGTACCTGTTGAGTTCAGCATATTTTTATTGCTAGCATGCTCACAATGACTGTGCTATCAGTGCCCATCCTCTAGGCACCAGGAGTGTCCATTAATGGTAATCCAGCCAATCATTATGAAGATAATAAAGTCTGGACCAAATGACTAACAGAAAGATGACCGACTGAAATTTTCTGTCTTAGATCCATGCCACTAGCATGCTACTGTTTCTTTTTTCAGAAGTGACACCACTACAGGATTTGTCTGCAGGAACCAGGACCAACCCAGGAATAAGATGTGTAATGATTATAGTGTTCGTTTCAGCTGCCCTTCTTTCTGTAAAGGTACTGTCTGAACACATTCATGTGCAGTGTTAAGCTTGATTTAGGGTTCATCGGCTACATCGTAGGCTATGCGTACTTCCCCTTCTCTTACATTATATATGTGCCCAAGTATTTATTTAGAATGGTGTTATGGCTCTGCAGTTTCCCTCCAGCATGTCTCTTTCATTGTTCCTTGCAGTGTGCTGGACCCAGTGGTATAACCGGGACGCTCCCAGTGGAACAGGGGACTGGGAGACTTTGACTAACCTGAGGACAGAAAACCCAGGACAAA
The DNA here is from genome assembly GCF_010015445.1 of Perca fluviatilis. Classification (NCBI taxonomy): domain Eukaryota; kingdom Metazoa; phylum Chordata; class Actinopteri; order Perciformes; family Percidae; genus Perca; species Perca fluviatilis. The sequence continues at coordinate 41,366,729 of NC_053117.1, read as the reverse complement.
TCTGTGACAGCCCACTGTCCATTGAGGCTGTTACCACTGACACATTGACCCCAGCCCTCTCCACAGGGCAGACCTTCTTTATGTAAGTAGCTTTTATAGGAAAATAATTTGAAACGTTAAATGTACTATCTACTACAAACACCCCAACATTAGATCAATACTTCTCAGCCTCTTTCCCAAAGATTCCAAATCATTAAAATGTAGCAGAGCTTTACTTTATTAATGGTCTGAGTAAGAAATGGGAATAATCTAACTTATTGGTATTCATAATTTCTTTTCATAGGATATCTGCAACATTTCACATTTGAATAGAAGTTACAACTGACATCAAAAACAAAATGACAAATGAATAAAACTAGAGCATGTTTTTATCATAGTTAACAAATAATTTATGGTTTTTGTCATGTACCCTGTTAAAAAGTTCTTTGCTTTCAATGGTCTCCTTGCTCTAAATATCATACTGATCATTAACTGTTTGGAATCATTTTTCAGTTACAATCAAAATGAGGGATTGGTTTTTCGCATAATCCGGACCAGAAATCTGGCTTGTGCCGTGACTACAAAGTTCGGTTTGGGTGCCCATGCTAGTAAGTCCAGACTCCACCACAGCAAACGGCAAACGCCTGCCGAAGGATAAGACTCATCTAATAAATTTTCTCAATTATCTCAGATTTTTCTTGTCATTTCTTTATGACTTATGGTGTCTGATAGAAGAATCATAAAAGGCCATTTTCACAGCAGACGTTTTAATGTAGGAAAGAAGTGTAACCGTAACGGTGGCTCTGTTCTATTTAAAGTATCCCAGTGAGCCAGCATGTGATGCCAGGACCCTGAAGACTCTGCATTTAAATGGAATTCAGCCATAGATTATTGTTTTACTTCTACCATATTCTAAGTGTCTTTACTGATAAAAGGCTGGTATGTGCTTTATCAGTCTTATCTCTTTCCAGTAATTTGAAATCATTATCTAGTAATGTAAGAAATGAATTGATATGGTAATATGCTTGCATGGAGTTTTTCAACAGATGCTGGGAAAGGATTTCATTTAGTGTCAAATCCCAACAGGATAAGCAGAACTGGCAGGATTAGCCTCACAATTTACCTTTTTAGTTTGTTACTTTTTTCCAGTAATAACATTGTGGGACCTCTGGAGATTTCCACCCATAGTTTACAGCTTGTTCTGCTGCCCCTAGGTTGGGTGGTTCCAGTTTGCATGACTTATTCCTGGGTCAGTATCTTCTAGAACTGTATTTAAGTAGAGAGAAGTTTACATAAGGCACACAGAGATTCGTGTCGTGTAGGAAAGTCTTGTTTTTGCAGAGGTAACAGGATGTCTCTTCTGAACTTAATATTTTGAATTCCATGTAATTTCATAGATATTTAACAGTTTATATTATAAAATGCTATTTTTGTGAATTTGTTTGAACCCTGAGGTCTAAGCCATTTTTTCCCATCTTTGGTTTGCCTGGTCTCCTTGTATAACCTCAACCCTCTGAGAGGGAGGAGAAACTCATTTCCTCATTCATTCATTAAGTCTGTATCAGGCGCATATTAATGCAGTTTTATCTGCATGAATAAAAAAACGTATTGGTTTATATTTGGCAGATTATAAAACGTTTTTTTCTGAAACATGTCATGTCCTTTTGTCGACTATCCCATTGATGAAAAAGCTGTATTAATTCACAGAGTTTACATCGGGAGATGATATTGAGTCCCGACTATAGATGTATTTTCATTTCCACATAACCGATTTGAGAGGTATTTTATTATCACAGTCCATTAGATATGTAGATACCTTATCTGTCCTCATATCACTAACATCAACCATCGTGGACAGGCTTTAACATCCCAGCAGATTCTTTGTATCGCATTACGTTTTTTGCAAACAGCAGTTTTCTTAACAGTGTAGCGGATCATACTAGGCTAAGCCACTGTATGCAGAGCAATCAGAAAAGTGTGACTCCCTCTGAAATGTTTTTAAACGTCTTTGTAGTGTTCCCTGGACACAAACCAGTGAGAGCCATTAAAAATAAATAAATGATTATATATTATAGTTCTGTTAATGATCATGGTGCTGCAGCCTCAGAATGGGATTAGTATAGTTTACTTTTTCGCCCGCAGGATTGCACCTAAATGAAATTATAGGTGTAGGCCTAATACAATTCCAGTTTTCACCAGTAATATAAGTTAACTGTGATTAAATATGAAATTAATACACTGTGAATTTGTAGCTACGCATTGACTCGAGCAGCAATTTTCTCCCAAACCAATTCTCTCTCTTTTGCAGCAGCAGCCGCTGTCTTGCTTTTTTAACGAAACACATGTTCAAACTCGCTGTTTGTGCGCATGAGTATTTCCGCCGACCCGTTTGTTTGTGGTTGTTACCATGGTGAATCGTAGAATCATGGCTCCATTCATACTGCCTTATGTGCACGCGCGTAACCCTGAGTGAACCTACTCCGAGTTGATTGAACCAACTCATATCAGCTGTTCTGGAACCGAAAACTCAGAGTTTCCATCTCAGGGGAAATCAACTCAGACATCAGGGTTAGACTCAGAGTTTGTTAAACCTCCTTCCTGGAACGGACCCCAGGTTTCTTGAAGAAAACCTGCTCCCGACCTGGGGCCTGTTTCACAAAAGCAGAATATATAAATCCAGGATAACTGATAAAGCGAGGCTTGACCTAGTCTAATCTGTGCATCCTGGCTTGGTGCGTTTCACGAAGGCCAAGCCAGGCTGAGGAGGAGCGACTAGGTCGAGCCAGGCTGAAGTCATTCAGATAGATGCGCGTCCACGGCTTTCCTCAAAAGACCGCGAGGTCGATCACAGATTTACTGATGCCAAAATGGAGAATACGTATTGTTCATACTTTATACAGAGTGAGCAGCAGCTTCTTGTGGAAGTATGATGACGTGAAACACATTATTTGTATTAAAAGAAAAGAAACACGGCCGCTGTAACGAAACAGCGAGAGAAAGCGAGGCAGACGATCACGGACCGACTGAATGCGTAATTGTAGCCTAAATATATACATTAACTGACCACGGCTCTGAACTGAAACCGTCATAATCATTCCATTCAAGGATTAGGCTACTAATCATTTGCACAAATTAACAGTTGTACTCTTTGCCTTAAAAGTGAGCAGAAGATAATGTTACTCAGGAAATTTACCATGAAGATCCATTTTCTACAACGCTAGAATATGATGCGTAAATATCTCTTTCACTCTGTTCCTCTCCCTCTCTCTCTCACGGGCTACAATATAAATTTCCTAAGTCATATTAACTTCCACTGCTCGCTTTTAATGCAAAGTGTACAACTGTTCGTTTTTGCAAATGACAGTGACTCATTGAATGGTTTCAGTTAAGAGCAGTATTTCATAAATGTATATTTTAGACTATCATTAAGTCGGTCCGCTATTATCTGCCACACTTTTTTTATTTTTTATAGAGGCCGAGTTTCCTTCTCTACATATTATATACCTTACTCCCCCATATGTATGGACATAGGAAATTGGACTCTAAAATCTAGAAACTATGAAGATAATTAAGTGATAAATTCCATGCACACTGTAAACATGAATGGAACAGAGTATATTCATCAGTTATTTCCCCCCAGCAATATATAAGGTCAAAAACCATTGAGGTGTCCTCTCCCTGTTGTTACATGAATGTACAGTAGCCTAAATCACTAGATAGTTACTGGACTATCATTTGGGAGGATTGTACAATTAGGATATGTTCTTAAATTGTACAATCCTCCCAAATTATAGTCCCAGTTTACTGGACAACATAAATTGTGTGCTAAGAATGCCAAATACAATGTACATGGAAGAGGAACAAACATGATCCTTATGTTAAAGAATTTAAAAAAAAATGAATCAACTAAAATAATTCAAGGTGCATTGGTCAACTATAGAAATGTAAAGCATTGTATGTATTGCCCTTAGTAACAGACTTCATTTAAAATACATTTGAAATTATATCAGCCTTTTTTATTATCTCAACAACTGCCATAATATATCTATCAAACTTCTAACAACAATATGAACAGCAGTCTTCATACAGCAATATAACAGTAACAATGACTGTCACATGAATAATTATTTAAAAAAAATAATGGTCACAACTTTAAATAATAACAGTACTTAAATGAACAGCAATATGGACCTGTTGTATTTTAATCCAGGCTGATAACAATAAGGTAAAACCTCTGCTGGGTGATCAGAAAAGGCTCCAGGATTAAATAAATCCTGGCTGTTAGCCTGGTCAGGAGCAGGCTAGCTGTACAGAATAAATCTCCATGGTGATTTATGTGCCTCCGCTTTCGTGAAACCGAATCAAGGCTAAATTCATCCAGGATAACTGTGAAATCCCGGCTTAATCCCTTATCTTGGTTTTGTGAAACAGGCCCCTGGTTAGTTTCACAGACTCAGTTACCATAGTAACTGACTCTGAGGTTAAGTTACCTCTCTTTCTGAATCAGATAACCCAGAGTTTCCCTCATCTCAAGGTTAACAAACTCAGAGTTTTCACTAAACCTGCTTTCTGAAACGGGCCTCTGAACTTACAGGATCTTGTGTTCATCACATTGATGGAAATGGGCTTCCACAATAATAAAGTCTGCACAAAAAAAAAATAGTCCCTTGCATCCCTCAGCTTGTGTTTCTGTCTATTAAACACCAGGGGGCGCTGTCGGGAATCTATACTGGATGTGTCCTTTTATTTTGCTTCCAGTGGAGTTGTTTTTTCTTTTAAAAACATTATTAAAGTAAAAATAGATAGATGAACTTTATGAATCTCAAATTGGGAAATGACTCAAACACACGCACGCACAAAACACGCACACACACAAACAGACACACACATGCATAAACACACATACACAAACACACACACACAGACACAAAACATTTGTGATGACCCTTCCCACTTTGTGGGTGGCTCATGTGAGCTGGGTATGAGGCAGGCAGAGGTGTGGTAGTCTACACCTGGTTCACATTAGCTTGATTGACTCTTTGTCCTTTAAGGAGGGCTGGAGGTTCAGTTCTGGTGATCTCTCTCAATCCTCACATCCAGAAAAGGTTTGTTTTTGACTGTTGTTTATTTTATTATTCTCATGTGACGGTTGGCTTTATATTTTGTTTTGCACAGTGTTGTAGTGTAGTTGCACAGTAGATGAGGAAAAGCCCCAAAATCACCATCACCAGACATGTAAATAATCAGGACTTTTAGCGTGTATAGAGCCAGTATATCTCCACCAGACTCCATGTAAATAATCAGGACTTTTAGCGTGTATAGAGCCAGCATATCTCCACCAGACTCCATGTAAATAATCAGGACTTTTAGCGTGTATAGAGCCAGCCTATCTCCACCAGACTCCATGTAAATAATCAGGACTTTTAGTGTGTATAGAGCCAGTATATCTCCACCAGACTCCATGTAAATAATCAGGACTTTTAGCGTGTATAGAGCCAGCATATCTCCACCAGACTCCATGTAAATAATCAGGACTTTTAGCGTGTATAGAGCCAGCCTATCTCCACCAGACTCCATGTAAATAATCAGGACTTTTAGCGTGTATAGAGCCAGTATATCTCCACCAGACTCCATGTAAATAATCAGGACTTTTAGTGTGTATAGAGCCAGCATATCTCCACCAGACTCCATGTAAATAATCAGGACTTTTAGCGTGTATAGAGCCAGCATATCTCCACCAGACTCCATGTAAATAATCAGGACTTTTAGCGTGTATAGAGCCAGCATATTTCCACCAGACTCCATGTAAATAATCAGGACTTTTAGCGTGTATAGAGCCAGCCTATCTCCACCAGACTCCATGTAAATAATCAGGACTTTTAGCGTGTATAGAGCCAGCATATCTCCACATGTAAATGGGTGAATTAAGGGTTTATTTCAACCAAATCGGAGCGATGATTGTTGGAACAGTGGAAAGATGAACCAGGATGGCTTTTGATGGTTTTAATTTGTTTCTGTCCACTTTGAATTAAGTGTTTTATGATGATAAAAGTACTGATTAGTTACATGGAGTCTGGTGTAGTTTGGTGATGGTGATTTCGGGGCTGTTTCATGTTAAACTAAAAGGATGTTACTCTTTAACTAAAAGCTCTATCTCTGTAGGGATCCTTTCCATAATGTTGTCAGACACTTAGAATAATAATCTGAGTCTGTCAGCGGCAAAAACAAAACCTTTAGTGAACACTAACTGCCGCTGAACATTTGTCCTGTAGGGTTACATTACAGCCCGGTTCACAGCTGACGGTTACTGTCCAGATCAATACTGGACCAGTGTGAAAGATTGTTGTTCACATCCATCACTTAGACACAAATTAAGAGGGAAATAGGGTCCAGCTTGAAAAATACCACCGTTTAATCAGATTTCTTTGATGGTAACTAAAGCCTACACACTTATAAGATTCACATTACACTAAACCTTCAGAAAATGCCTCCAGTCCAATCAGTTTCCTCATTGAAACAAACCATGACACTGATCTTTTGTCTTAGTTCACAATGATGATGCGTGTGGCCGTGGGTCTCTGGGTCCTATCAGCGGTGATCTGTGTTTGCAGCCCAAACAGCGTCTCCCTGGTGACAGGAAGTTAGCAGCTCATGCTGACTCACAGGGAGATAATATCTTCTTCTGCCCAAGTTGTGTGTCGACCGCCTTGGCTGCGTTGTCCGTGGGAGCGCAGGGGGAGACTCACAGTCAGCTTTTCAGTGGTCTGGGCTTCAACAGCTCCCTCCTGTCACAGACAGATGTGGACCAGACCTTCCAGATGTTCCTCCAGAGGGCCAGCAACACATCTCAGGAGGACTCCAGCGAAGGGACCGCTGTGTTCGTGGACAACCGCTTCAAGCCCAAGCCGGAGTTCCTGCAGACCCTGAAGCAGTCGTACCTCGCAGATGGGTTCAATGTGGACTTCACCAACGCCACAGAAAGTGTTGATACCATCAATAAGTACGTGGAGGAGAAGACCAATAGGAAGATTGACCAGCTGGTGGAAGACCTGGATCCAAACACAGTCCTATATCTTATCAGCTACATCTACTACAAAGGTAAGAAGGTCCTGTGGGATCTAGTCAGTCTGTAATGTAAGATCGGTTTACATATTTTGAGGTTAAATTGAATATATCAAACCAAATGTGTTGCATTTCTGCTCATTGTCTAACAGGAAAGTGGGCGACTCAGTTTGACCCGGAGCTCACAGAAGAAGACTACTTCAACGTGGACGAGAACTCGAAGGTTCAGAGATTCTCTCTCAATTACAAAAAAATAGAGCCCCAGTAATTATCAGGAGTGGAGCAAGACTTTGTAAACCTTCAGAGTTCAGCCCAAAGCTAGAGGTCCATGGGGAATTTCAAAGATGTATAAAGTGTTTTTCATGCCGTCAACACAATTTGGGAAAACCTGATAGTTGTAACGAATTTGTTTTTGATGTGCTTTCTTCAACCCTTTTGGCTTTCCCTTTTTTTTTTTTTTTATTGAGAAAAAGGGCTGCATGGATCCAGTCCAATTAAGCATCATTGTTCTTTCTGTTTAAATTGTCATTGTCCAGGTCAAAGTCCTCATGATGAATCTGGAGGATAGTTTCTACACATATCGTGACAATGTGCTGAACGCAACGGTCCTTCAGCTCCCCTTCACCAGCTCCTAATCCATGCTGCTGATGTTGCCTGACGTCATGGCAACGCTGGAGAACACAATTGGCCCGCACCGTGTCACCAAATGGTTGCAGTGGATGACACCCAGGTTGGGAGCATCTTAATTTATGCGTTTATTATCTGGAAGGTTAGAAACTGAATAGTTGGATCTTTTTTTTTTTTTTTAAACCAGCATATCATTATTGCCCTCACAGCCAAATGAAACTCCTTCCCTAATCAGATTCACTGAATGTTTGTTTGTCTCCCTGCCCCCTCCAATGTTTTAGGAAACTTGACGTATATATTCCGAAGTTCTCCATCAAGACTTCTTACAACCTGAACGATGTGCTATCAAAAATGGGAATGATAGAAATGTTTGTTCATGCAAATTTAAGAGGCGTTTCAGAGAAGCAAGGACTGGCAGTCTCAAAAGTAAGTAAACGGAGCAGGTTTTATTTAACACATTTCGTTCGTCTGTTGATTCACTTATGCTACGTTGCACCGCAGGTTGTGCACAAATCTACGCTGGACGTTGACGAGGCCGGAGCCACCGTTTCTGCCGCCACAGGAATCTACATCGAACTGCTCGCCTTCCTGGCCCCTGCCCCTGTGTTGACGTTCAGTCGTCCATTCATGGTCATAATCATTGAACGTAACACTGAGGAAATCCTCTTCATGGGCAAGATTATCAACCCAACCATCTGATGGATCATCCCTTTGTTTGCTCGAGGACAGCTGTTGCATCTTATATAAAAGTTGTCTCTTCCTTTGAGTATAAACTGTTTTTTATATAATCTTTTGAAGGTAACCTAATGTAGGATAAATAGGATCAACTTCCATAAGCATTTGGTATTCATATAAAACTGATCAGATTTTAAAAATTAAAGCTCAACTGTGACTGCCCACTTTTTGAACTGCTCTGGTTCTGGCAGGTGTGGCAGTTAATAAAATCAAATAAAGTAATGCAAAGTAAGTATTCAAATCATTTAAAAGTAAAAGTTCTGTATTGAAAATGTTCCTTTAGTAGAAGTATCAGGAAAATGTACTAAAGTATTTAAGTAAAGTACTTAATGCAGAAAATTCTCACATTTTGGAAACAGTTTCATTTCAAACTGACTTGTCTTCTATGGGAGCAGAAACTTGGTTTCACAACATAGCTCAGGGTCAGTCCACCTTGGATGGATGAGACATTGTGGATAATCAAAATCTTTATACAAAAATGAATTGTATATTCAAAAGCTGATGCTACAATGACTTGCTGGCTGGAATGTCTACAAATTAGTAGGAATATTTACAGAAGTGAGATTGGATTAATTTGGTATGAATGTCATTGAGAAGTTAATCATACAAAAGTTTCAAAAATGGGCAATAAGTTTTTATACATAGCTGACTAAACTGTAATTTGCTTAACTGTAAAAAGTAGGTAAAGTACTAAAAGTCCCCACCAGTCTGGCTTCAAGGCTGGTCACTCAACAGAAACCGCCCTCCTTGCTGTCACTGAGCAGCTTCACATCGCTAAAACAACCTCTCTCTCTTCCATCATCATCCTTCTGGACCTTTCTGCTGCCTTTGAAACAGTGAACCACCAGATCCTCATTTCGACACTCAAGAATCTGGGTGTCTCAGGCTCTGTGCTCTCATTGCTCACATCTTACCTGTCAGACTGAACCTACCGGGTAACTTGGAGAGGATCTAGCTCAGAGCCTTGCCCACTCAAAACTGGGGTTCCTCAGGGATCAGTCCTGGGCCCCCTCCTCTTGTCTCTGTATACCAACTCCCTCGGGTCTGTCATTCAGTCACACGGCTTTTCTTATCACAGCTACGTGGATGACACCCAACTAATTCTTTCCTTTCCTGAGTCTGACACTCAAGTAGCAGCACGTATCTCGGCCTGTCTGACTGACATCTCTTCTTGGATGTCCACTAACCATCTGAAACTCAACCTTGACAAGACTGAGCTCCTTTTCCTTCCAGGGAAGGGCTCTCCTACCCAGGACCTGACTATAACAATCGACAACTCTGTGGTTGTCCCCACCCAGACTGCTAAAAACCTGGGTGTGACACTTGCCGACCAACTCTCCTTCACTGCCAGCATTGCTGCAACCACCCGATCGTGCAGATACATGCTGCATAACATCAGAAGGATACGTCCCCTTCTAACGCAGAAGGCGGTTCAGGCTCTAGTCATCTCACGTCTAGACTACTGCAACTCCCTCCTGATTGGCCTGCCTGCATGTGCCATCCGACCCCTGCAGCTCATTCAGAACGCAGCAGCTCGACTTGTCTTCAACCTCCCCAAGTTCTCTCACACTACACCGCTCCTCCTCTCTCTTCACTGGTCACCAGTGGCTGCCTGCATCCGCTTCAAGACACTAGTACTTACATACAGGGCCACAAACGGATCAGCCCCAGCTTACATCCAGGACATGGTCAAACCATATACCCCAACCCGCTCACTTCGCTCTGCATCAGCCAAACTGCTTGCTGCCCCCACTGCGAGGGAGAACTAATCACTCAACCAAATCCCGACTGTTCACTGTCCTGGCTCCTAAATGGTGGAACGAGCTCCCCATCGACATCAGGATGGCTGAGAGCCTACACATCTTCCGCCGAAGGTTAAAAACACATCTCTTCAGACTACACCTCTTGAACCTGCACTTTTATACGTTTCTTTGTAGCTTTGCTTATTTAAAGCTAATGTACTGCACTTACTACTTGTTGTCTAGAGTTTGAACCTTCTCTGTTGAATGCACTTAATTGTAAGTCGCTTTGGATAAAAGCGTCAGCTAAATGACATGTTATGTAATGTAAAAAGTTAATTAGCTCTGTTACCAACTTTAGTTTAAATATTGCCATGACTTCTCCCGGTGGTTATTTTCACAGATGAGGCTCTTATTCATATTTTAATAATTTTACAGCCATAAGAGCTGGAGACTTACTGTCTTTTCCAGCTAAAAGCTAACACACTGTCAAGGGGGTGTCTTTGTTGTCCTTTTAGTTAGCACTTATAGGTTTTCTATCCAGCCTGTAACTTGTGCCTTTTTGGGGGGTCATTGAGCAATCAATCCAACTCTTACATCCAAGATTTATTCACTTGATGTCTAATTTATAAATTTTTCCCATGATGCTTTGCGAGAGCTTGTTGACGTTTTGTCAACCAATGGAAGGCAGGTCCATCACACATTAGGCCCTTACAAGGTCAGCAATAAGGCATCTGTTGGACAACAAATATTGTTTATTGTGAGGAGAGATCACTCAAAGTCAGAATAGTGAGATGTGACCAAAGACCGTTCAAAACCGTTCTATAGAGAATAATGGCATTACTGTTTGAGTTTTGGCATAAGTTTGGTAACTTGACTCCACCAGATGGATTACTTCACATTTGCTCGGCATATCCATCTGGGAACTTTCCGTTTCCGGATATTTGCCATTTGTGTAACGAGAATTTACGAATAAAAGGCACCATTTCAGGTTCCCGGTCCATATTCCAAAAGAAGGATCCAAGAGAAAAAAGTCTTAGCAAGCGCCTAACAGAATTAGGGCTACCGCTGTCTTAAAATACTGGTTAGCTGACTGGACAAACCATCGGTCTATCACCACCTATGTTGGTGATAAACGCTTCTCCTAAACCCACCTCAAAACCAACGCTGATTGGTCGGTCGTTTTGCAAACGGCTACAAATTTTCTCTATCTCAAGATGCCAGACTGATCTGCGAGTACAAAACCGCAGCTCGCCAGATTAGGACGGTGTCACGAGGCTATAAGTTTGGGCCTTTCTTGAAGAAATGTAAATTATTTGTCCTTTATAATGAGTCATAATGTTCATTCTATTTATTTTTACACTGGATGAATCCTAATATATAGGAGAACTGTTTTAGACAACACAAATGCTTGTGTGTGTGATATCAATAAATATGACTATTAGTTTATTATTTTGAGTATTGGCATAAGTGAATGTCATGAGGGCAAAAGCGTCTGGACTTTTTTTGAAAAATGTTAATATTTTGACAACTGTATAAGTTATAATATTTATGTCTTCACAGTTTGACTCCTAATACAAATGAGAAGTGTTTTGGACAGGAGGTTGGCTTAGCTTTTATTGCTGTGTGTGCTATCAATACTTCTGAATATCTGTGAGATTCATGTTCTGTTTTATTTATGTATTTGTCTTTAAGGTCCTATAACCTTTTTTAACATTCAAGTGACCTCACTGCAGCACAAATATTCTAATAGCCCAGTTTTTCCTGAAAAAAATGGTGTCCATAGATTGACTGTGGACAACAGGGTTGATGTTTTACAAGCTATTTTAGAAAATAAAATCAGATGGACCAGGGGTTGTCAAAAATCCTTTAGGGCTCAGAGCGTTTGGATCTTTTACACTTTCTAAGATGTTTTAATACTTTAACTACATTTTCCTGATGATACTTACATACTTTTACTGAAGTAACATTTTCACTGCAGAACTTTAACTTGTAACAGAGTATTTTAACAGTGTGGTATTAGTACTTTTACTAGAGTAATCTGAATACTTCTTCCAGCTCTGCTTTCAGCAGGAGGGAAATGGAGGTAAAGTATGATAAAGATGTTAGAGTATATTCCACTTTTAGATCCACAGATAATGTTTTTATGTAAAAGAGACTCACAGCTTCTGATCATGTTTGAATTGCCTTTAACTTTTAGGGTAAAGTATTTATATTATGTCAATGTGTTACATGTTAAATGGATTTACATAAAAAATATGAATCTGATTCAGCTTTTGATGAATGTCTGGCAGTCGAGTGCTTCTTACACACAAAATATTAACCTACCGTAACCCACGTCAAACTGAGACTACAACAGATAAACACACAAGCAAAGAGCCAGGCTGTAATGTAACGCTACAGGACAAATGTTCAGCGTTAGTTTTCGTCCATTAAAAGTTCTGTTTATGCTGCTCACAGAGTCACATTGCAGATCTGCAAAACTCTAACTACAGTCTGCAGAGCAGCAGTTCATGTGGACCAAACTCTAGTTGGTTTCTCATTGCTTGAACACAGTTTTCAAAACTCTGCACACTTACCCCATGACTTTAACCACAACCTGTACAACACTGTAGATTTACAGCACTTTGTTCAGATGCTAACACACTGCTGTCAAAACTGTTAACCACACATTCAAAACAGAATAGATTTCAGTCTGGTGCCTATCAAACACTGCTTACTGTAATTTTAGCTGAAACATTAAGCAGGTGTCTTGTTTTAGACTAGTTAGTGAACATGTATGTTATTTATACAGAGAAAGATCAGAAAGCCTTTTTTCTATACAAACTCCAAATAAGAACAATTAAAAACAATTATGCAATGTACTGTTTAAGAGAAACAGGTAAAAGAGCAAAGATACCAATATGTCCAGGTAAGATGTCTGAAGTTATATAAACAGCTATAAAAAAGAAATGGGATGAAGAAAACTCTTTGTTACTCTTATGCACCTTTAGTTTTTGTTTTACTGTAATTCCATGAATTACTAGAGACAAAATACTATATTGAAGAAAATTCCTGATTTCCATTCGTTCTTGCTTACAATACATAAAAATTGATATATTGTAAAATCTATATCTTTTCTTTAAACTATTGAGTAGTGTGAAGTCACTCAAATTGTTCAAACTGTAAAGATGAACAGTTTGTAATTTCTGTATTGGTGTTTGATGCTAGTGTTTTTACTCTGTGTGGTCTGAGTGACAGTGTGTGTTATCTGATGAGGATTGTTCATAGTGTTCGGCTGCACTGATCCTGTTCTGAGACGTGTGTGAAGAGTTGTGTTGCTCTGAATGAGTTTTGCAGGAGATGTGAACTGTTTAGCTCAGGTGACTGTTGGTAATGCAGACTGTAGTTAGAGTTTTCCACATGTGGCTTCAGTTGTGACCACTGTCATTAAACAATTTAAAAAAACTGTATACTGCAACATTTCTATCATTCATCTTACATAACTTCTACCACCAGAGGGCGACATTGTGTAGTTGTTTATATCCTCACAGGCAGCGGTGGAAGAAGTATTCAGATTACTGCAGTTAAAGTACTAATACCACACTGTAAAAAAAAACACCCTGTTACAAGTTGAAGTCCTGCAGTGAAAATCATACTTCAGTAAAAGTCTGTAAGTATCATCAGGTAAATGTAGTTAAAGTATTAAAACATTTTAGAAAGTGTAAAGGATCCAAACAGTTGTGTGTTTAATGGTCTAATCATCTCAGCTGCACTTGTAGCCGTTATATTGTTGGCTAGTTTCATTCATAATAAAACATCAGATTTGATAAACTACATGTGTTTTGTGTGCAGGAATGTAGCGGAGTATAAGTAGAACATTAAAACATTATATATATATATATATATATATATATATATATATATATATATATATACAGTGCCTTGCGAAAGTATATTCCCCCCCTTGAACGTTTTGACCTTTTGCCACATTTCAGGCCTCAAACATAAAGATATAAAACTGTAATTTTTTGTGAAGAATCAACAACAAGTGGGTCCCAATTATGAAGTGGAATGAAATTCATTGGCTATTTCAAACTTTTTTAACAAATAAAAACTGAAAAAGTGGGCGTGGAAAATTATTCAGCCCCCTTTACTTTCAGTGCAGCAAACTCTCTCCAGAAGTTCAGTGAGGATCTCTGAATGATCCAATGTTGACCTAAATGACTAATGATGATAAATAGAATCCAGCTGTGTGTAATCAAGTCTCCGTATAAATGCACCTGCTGCTGTGATAGTCTCAGAGGTCCGTGTAAAGCGCAGAGCATCTTGAAGAACAAGGAACACACCAGGCAGGTCCGAGATACTGTTGTGGAGAAGTTTAAAGCCGGATTTGGATACAAAAAGATTTCCCAAGCTTTAAACATCCCAAGGAGCACTGTGCAAGCGATAATATTGAAATGGAAGGAGTATCAGACCACTACAAATCTCACGAAGACCCGGCCGTCCCTCTAAACTTTCAGCTCATACAATGAGAAGACTGATCAGAGATGCAGCCAAGAGGCCCATGATCACTCTGGATGAACTGCAGAGATCTACAGCTGAGGTGGGAGACTCTGTCCATAGGACAACAATCAGTCGTATACTGCACAAATCTGGCCTTTATGGAAGAGTGGCAAGAAGAAAGCCATTTCTTAAAGATATCCATAAAAAGTGTCGTTTAAAGTTTGCCAAAAGCCACCTGGGAGACACACCAAACATGTGGAAGAAGGTGCTGTGGTCAGATGAAACCAAAATCGAACTTTTTGGCAACAATGCAAAACGTTATGTTTGGCATAAAAGCAACACAGCATCATCCCCTGAACACACCATCCCCACTGTCGTAAACATGGTGGTGGCAGCATCATGGTTTGGGCCTGCTTTTCTTCAGCAGGGACAGGGAAGATGGTTAAAATTGATGGGAAGATGGATGGAGCCAAATACAGGACCATTCTGGAAGAAAACCTGATGGAGTCTGCAAAAGACCTGAGCCTGGGATGGAGATTTGTCTTCCAACAAGACAATGATCCAAAACATAAAGCAAAATCTACAATGGAATGGTTCACAAATAAACATACCCAGGTTTTAGAATGGCCAAGTCAAAGTCCAGACCTTAATCCAATCGAGAATCTGTGGAAAGAACTGAAAACTGCTGTTCACAAACGCTCTCCATCCAACCTCACTGAGCTCGAGCTGTTTTGCAAGGAGGAATGGGCAAAAATGTCAGTCTCTCGATGTGCAAAACTGATAGAGACATACCCCAAGCCACTTACAGCTGTAATCGCAGCAAAAGGTGGCGCTACAAAGTATTAACTTAAGGGGGCTGAATAATTTTGCACGCCCAATATTTCAGTTTTTTATTTGTTTAAAAGGTTTGAAATATCCAATAAATTTCGTTCCACTTCATGATTGTGTCCCACTTGTTGTTGATTCTTCACAAAAAATTACAGTTTTATATCTTTATGTTTGAGGCCTGAAATGTGGCAAAAGGTCGAAAAGTTCAAGGGGGCCGAATACTTTCGCAAGGCACTGTATATATAGTTCTTGGTTCATGTTTCCAATGACCCCTAACAATGTGAGCATTGAGCTCAAAGCCCCTCTGGGCCTCAGTACAGCCTGGCAGAGCTGCCAGCAGGCTGTAGACTCTTAATATTGTTAATCGGCTTTGTTTTTGCTTTATTCAGGAATGTTGGCATCAGGAACTAGGGCAGTGGATTTCCTTGTCTGGTTAGAGTCTGTACGCTCACCACTCTGGTGTTGTCCGCAAGGCCAGATGAAAACTCAAAAACGAATAAATATCAGAATCCATGTCATTTCTTGCTTTACAACATATATAGCGTTGTCAGTATTAACAAGATAACCATATAATCACTTAGATAGATGTGTTTTGAAAAGCAAACCATATCATTGCTTAGAGTGTGTGTGTTGAAAACCCCCCTAAAAAAATAACATATATCTTGCTTATATATTAAATCTGTCTTTTGCTTACATACTGATCTGTTTTTGCATTTTAGGACAGAAAGAGCTTTCTTTAAGAAACTGTAAGGTGTAGGAAAGTACCTAGACAGATAAGAAGGGCACAGGCAGGAGCTGCGGCCTTGATGGGTGCATGCAGCTGTGTGTGTGCGTCGCGTCGCTCGCTGTGGCCAAGCCAACCCCTTTTTATCGCCTTCCCCTCAGCAAACCCCCGGCCCTACTAGTGCCCTCTTTTGCCGTACAAACGAACGCCAGTTGCCCGTCAGCGGGGCGGATGTTTTGACCTATACTAAAAAGGAGTTGCTTTTGACGCTTCCCTGATTAATTTAGTTTATAGAGACACACACGCCCTCCGTCTAAGGAGAAGCCCTCGCCCGGATCAGGGAACCCGAAGGCGAGACAAGAGGTTAGATACACACTACACCAGACGTCCCCAAAAACACGGGCTCTTATCCCCCTGTATGTGACCAGCACTGCCCGAGGGGATCTTTAAAACCAATGATTGTTCTTTAGTACTTACGGTCTCGGCCGTCCTCCCAGGGTCACGGAGGTCCCTTCCTTCTCAAGGACGCCCGCCTTTATGGGCTGAAATATGTGCCACCAGAAACTGAATTTGAATCATTTATATTTGAATTTGAATTGCTAAACTTGAATAATTGCATTGAAAAACTGAATTTGAATCACATAATTTGAAATTGTATTGTTAAATTTGAATCATTCCATTGAAAAACTGAATCTGAATAGTATAATTTGAAATTGAATTTATTCGTTTGTAACTGAAGTCTAATAAAATTTGATCTTCACTGAAAATTCAACTCTCTATATGTCCTCACATTCAGTTCTCACTATTCAGATTCAGATCAGCAAATTCAATTTCAAGTTACTGAGACAGACATCCGGGTACTTGGAGGATGAAGGAAGAGCAATCGAGCGCAGATCGATAGGTAGAGTTCAGTGGCGCAGGATTAGCACTAAAGATACCAAACTGTTTTTGGATGTTGGAACGAAAGAAATGACCAACAAAAACAGCAAGGGATAACAGTTCACAAGTGAGAATGTGTTTTATGATATATATGCCGCCTTGGACCTGCAATCTGAGCTCCGGCGGCAGCGGGAGGTGGAGAGTTTTGTGGCCGGCGGCAGCGTCTCTTTCCCCGGGCAGGAATACTGCTTTGCCTCACTGCTGCGCCGGTCCCCGCTGATCCAGATCGGACCGGCCAAAGACAGAGTGGTGATCGGCAGGATCTATCACGTAGTCCAGGACGACCTGTATGTAGATTTCGGCTGGAAGTTCCACTGCGTTTGCCGGCGGCCGGCAGACGGAGAGAAGCTAAAGCGGGGCAGCAGAGTCCGTTTGTGGCTGCAGGATCTGGAGCTCACTGCCCGCTTCCTGGAAGCCAAAACCGACACCACGCTGCTGGAGGCCCGGGCCGTACTGCTGGGATGGCTGGAGGGAAGGGAAGCCCGGGAGAACTAGAACCAGGACTCAGCGGAGCGGACTGTCACAGCCTGCTGAAGTTTAAATCACAGGTTTCCTAAAGGGAGTCTGGCGGGACTCGGACTGTGGACGACGAAACATGACTTTAAGTCTCGTTAAATAAATAACTACATGCAGAACTAAATGAATGAATAGTGGAGCAGTGAGCCTGGACATTTCAGTCTGTTTAAACTTCACTTTGAAGCAGAACCTCTTAGTTCAGAAGGGTGAAGTTTCTGTTTGGACTCAGATCTGTGAACTGATTATAATAAATATTCTTTTTATAAACACATGAATTAGTCTCTTTGTTTTGTTTGTTACTGCACATGATGATAAAGCTACACTTTTAAATCACAAACAAAACTAACTTTAATATGTATATAAACGCTCTAAGGAAGGAGACAAACGATCAGATATTAGAGTTGATTAAAAATAGACTCAAATAATAATTTACTATTTTGCGTTTTAATGTGGAAACATCTTGTATAAACTCAGGGGACTGACTCTTACATCACATTGTATTGCAGGCTTGCTGATGTACAAAGTAAACCAATGCAATTCAAATGTTTAAATTAATTAACATGTATTTTCAAATATGGATAGTCACACTACTTTGCATGCAGTAGGCTAGGCTAAGGTAGCCTAAGTAGCGATAGTTCATTTTAAGTTTACTTAAGTGGAAGAATGTGACTAATAAACCTAGGCCTAATAACACCAGGCATTACATTTTGAACATTGTGAACAGGTAGATTATATTCTCTAGGAGTCTCTGGGTCAAGGCGAGGCTGTGCTCCAAAACGTATGTGCTGGCCGAAGAGGAGTCCTGTGTATCTGCGCCACTGAACTCTACCTATCAATCTGCGCTCGATTGCTCTTCCTTCATCCTCCAAGTACCCGGATGTCTGTCTCAGTAACTTGAAATTGAATTTGCTGATCTGAATCTGAATAGTGAGAACTGAATGTGAGGATATATAGAGAGTTGAAGTTTCAGTGAAGATCAAATTTTATTGGAATTCAGCTACAAACGAATAAATTCAACTTCAAATTATACTATTCAGATTCAGTTTTTCAATGCAATGATTCAAATTAAACAATACAATTTCAAATTATGTGATTCAAATTCAGTTTTTCAATGCAATTATTCAAGTTTAGCAATTCAAATTCAAATATAAATGATTCAAATTCAGTTTCTGGTGGCACATATTTCAGCCCATACGCCTTGCCCTTCTTGGTCACCCGACTGAGAGAGGGGATGCTCAGAGGCTGTGACCAGGCTGTGATAGGGAAATGCACTCCCACTAGGAGATAACAGGAGGTCTGCATGTCCAAGTCGATCCCCGCCGGGAGGCTACTCTCCACGGGAGGTTAAAGAGGAGTCACTAACCCCCGTAGGGGGGGAAACCCTCCCCGCTTGACAGCGGGCGGTACGATCCCAGAGAAAATAAAGAACTGGCAAAGATTGGCTCCCCTAGTCTAAAATCAGACTCAGGTGATTTTTATTATTTTGTGACAAAAGCAGAAATTAAAAGCAAGTGGTCCTTTACAAAATAAAACTAAAATACAAATAAAGATAAAGATAAAGCCTCCGCTCTAACAGAGGTATTTAAGGCTGCTTCTCTTCTCCTCCTGGCCCTGTCTCTCCCACACTCATAAACGAGCAGGTAATCTCCTTCTTCGATGTCGAAGAGGGTAAATAAATCTTCCCCACAACGCAACGAAGAGAGCGTCTGGGTAAAAACTAAGAGAGAAGAGCACTTTTTGGCCTCTGTATAACTATTCTATATAACTATATATATTCGAAGCCACTTCTCAGAGATAGTCTTTTTTCTTTTTTTTTTCCTCCCTTACACTCAGCGAGCGCAAGGGAACCCCTCTCCGGCTGGGAGAGTGATAATGAATCTTTCCCAAAACACAGAAAGTGCAAGGGTAGATGGAGAAGGCTTCATGGTATCCCGATGCCACGTAAAGCACTCTGTAAAAGAGCCCGAAGGAAGCCCAAAAGGGACCCAAAAGGGACTCGTAACATTAAATGTATGTTGAGTCTTATTATTTACTGTAAACACTGTACAGCAGCCTAACTAAAAAAAAACGCTTTCCAGGATGTTGTCAAGCTGTGTGAAGTTACAAAAAGGTTTAAATCCAGGCAGCCTTCAATTACAGGAAAGCTGACGCTGAACATTTGTCCTGAAGGGTTAAATTGGTCAAACAGTTCATGGCTTGTGTGTTTATCTGCTCCAGCCTCAGTTGGATGTGAGTTACGGTAAAACGTTGTGACAGTCTGGCTCAGGTTTAAATGATTTATCTTTTGTTTGGGGTGCCAGCCAGGTCTCTCTCCTGGCAGTAAGATACACGTTACTGTTTTTTTTTAACTCAAATGTCACGAAGGATGTTCATCTTAAAATAATGTAGGCTACACCCTCACCACTGAATGACCATAAAAGTAATAATCACCATAACTCAAAAGCCAGTACAAAACAAAATATTGGTGTATAAGAGATTTCACACAAAAAACACAATCACAAGAATGAAACACAATCCAACTCAAAAGTCCACTTCGGATGTTCTGCACACTTAAACTAACAACCTCAATACAAAATTAGATGCAGTCAAATACTACAAAAATCACAAAGTAAATCCAGATCAGTGCTGAAATGAAGCTGGTCAGTTTCTCAGACTCAAAACAAACAAAACAAAAACGTCATAGTAAAGAAAAAGAGTTACTTAATAAACTCACAGAGTCTAGTCAGTCAGTCCAGTCATTCCAGTCAGTCCAATAATCCAGTCCGTGTTTTTCTGCTGACTTGTGAATGGTTTACTGGCATCCGTGAACAACTTTGCACGGCAAATGTGGCATGATGATCCAAAGGTAGAGTGTAAGGATTGGCGTGCGGCTGGAAGTCACGACGGAAACGGTACGCAAGTGTTTTTAACTACTTTGCTTTGTTTTGGGTTTCTTTTTATAAGAGCATTTTACTCCGGCCGTTTTTTTCACCGCTCCTCTCTCTCACTCTCCTTCCGTCACACTGACACTTGCACACCACTATTGGGCACTGCACAATTAATGACAAGCATTTTGTTAGATTCAAACAATACACTAGAGTAGATTCTTTCAATATCCAAACTTGAAACAAGCTGATTTCACTTTTATGCTTCGTTGTACTGCTCTTTTACTTAGTATAACTGAACATAGCAAATACAATTATTTTAAAATTAATTAATTGTCAATCGATCTCCAATGGCAAACACCCGACCTGCTTTACAGAGCTGCTTTTTACTGAGTATGATGATTTAAATACCAGATGTTTTCTTCCAAAATGCATCGAGTGGTGAAAACCCCTAGACCTACTGTATGAGGGAGACAAGTTAAGCTCATATTTTCACAAAATCTTGAAATGGCCTTTGCATTAATTTATTTTGTATTCATCCAGTTACACACACAGACACACACACATGCACAGACACACACACACTCACACATACACACACATACACAAACATACTCACACACACATGCACAAACACACAAAAAACTCACTCACACATGCATACACACACACACTTGCACCCATACTTGCAGTCACACACACAAACAGACACACACAGACACATTTTGCAGGATTCAGTCCTGCTGCTGCTGTGAAATCGTAACATTAAATTTTATGTTGAGTCTTATTATTTACTGTGAACACTGTTCAAAAGGGTGAAATCCGGGCAGTACCTCAAATACAGGTAAGGTGAACGCTGAACATTTGTCCTGAAGGGTTAAATTGGTCCAACGGTTCATGGCTTGTGTGTTTATCTGCTGCAGCCTCACTTTGATGTGAGTTACGGTGAAACATGATTACACAGAACGAAAGCAGGGGCCTAGGAAATAAGAGTTTGAGACAGAGAATAAACAAAGCTAAAGTACAGTTTCTCTGATTTATTCTTATAAAAAGGAACATCTCTCTTCATCCTGTCAGTGCTTCTCTGTCTGCTCTTCAACCAGGAGAAGGTAAGCTGTTAGAAAGATGGATTGTTTTCATGTGTTTCACATACAAGTTTAAATACTCTGCCAACAGTTAAATACAGTTTAACACATTGAGTTTGAGATGTAACTGTGCACACTGGAACTGTAGATCTTTTAGATATTACTAGATTTACTATTACTAGATTTACTATTCTCCTTTTGGAAGTTCAATCAATGTTTTGATGTTTTTTCGTATTATTTGTTATACTCAATATACTTACTTTAACAATTATGGAGGTTATATTTATTCATAATTCAAATTGAAACTCCAAATAGAAAACAAAGCAAGACCAAATTAAAATTATTTTTACTATGCTACTACGAAAAATAATTATAATAATTGAATTTAAAAAAGAAAAAGCAAACTGTAAAAGCAAAGTTGAAATGTAAAATGATTTATCTTTTGAATTTTCCATTTCAATTTAACATTTGGCTTTTCCATTTCAATTTAACATTTAACTTTTCATTTGGACTTGACAGATGTCAATGTGAATGAGGAAAGGCTGGTGGCAGGGTCTGAAACGAAAGGTGTGCAGAGGACAGCAGGGGGGAGCTGACTGCTGGGAAGCACACTGTTGAGGAGAAAAGCAAAATTCAAAAGATAAATCATTTTACATTTCTTTGCTTTTTCAGTTTTCTTTTTTAAATTCAATGATAGCATGATTTTTCATATTAGCGTAGTAAAATAGTAAAATAAAAATATTGATTTGATCTTGTGTCATTTTCTCTTTAGACTTTCAATTTGAATTATTAATGAATATATCCTCCATAGTAAATACCTCCACTACAAATCAGTTTCCTCATTAAAACAAACAATGAAGCTGAACTTTTGATAATTTTTCTTAGTTCACAATGATGATGCGTGCAGCCGTGGGTCTCTGGGTCCTATCAGTGGTTATCTGCGTGGGCAGAGGCCATCACCATCCCAATCATTTGGGTCACGGCAACGACAAGGCCGGCCAAGACACTGTAGTGAACGGCAGCGCCAGCAGCGTCTCCCTGGTGAACGAAGTAAACCAAGAGTTTTCCTTCCGACTCTACAGGCAGTTAGCAGCTCATGCTGACTCTCAGGGAAAGAATATCTTCTTCTCCCCGGCTAGTGTGTCGACCGCCTTGGCTGCGTTGTCCGTGGGAGCGCAGGGGGAGACTCACCGTCAGCTTTTCAGTGGTCTGGGCTTCAACAGCTCCCTCCTGACGCAGACAGATGTGGACCAGGTCTTCCAGACCTTCCTCCAGAGGGCCAACAACACATCTCAAGAGGACGGTAGCGAAGGGACCGCGGTGTTCGTGGACAACGGCTTCAAGCCCAAGCCGGAGTTCCTGCAGACCCTGAAGCAGTCGTACCTCGCAGATGGGTTCAATGTGGACTTCACCAACACCACAGAAAGTGCTGATACCATCAATAAGTACGTGGAGGAGAAGACCAACGGGAAGATTGATCAGCTGGTGGAAAACCTGGATGAAAGCACTGTCATGTATCTCATCAGCTACATCTACTACAAAGGTAAGAAGGTCCCGTAAGATGATATCTAGTCAGTCTGTAATAATCTAATGTAATAATGTAAGATCTGTTTACATATTTTGAGATCAACTGAATGTATGAAATCACAAGTTTTGTTTTATTTTTACTCAATGTCTAACAGGAAAGTGGGAGACTCCATTTGACCCCAAGCTCACCAAGCAGGACGACTTCAACGTGGACGAGAACACCAAGGTTCAGAGTTTCTCTCTTAATTTAGAAAAAATGATTTGAATCCCAGTAATTCTAGGGGTGGAGCCAGACATCTTAAACAAGGTTAAAGGTTAATTTACAAAAAGATTTATAAAGTATTTTTCATGCCGTTAACACAACTTTGGAAAACCTGAGAGTTGTAACACCCTATTTTCTTGTTGACATCTGCTGCTTTGTTCAACCCTTTTGCTGTTTTTTGACGATAAAAAGGACAGAATGGATTTGAGTCCCAGTATAATTTAGCGTCATCGTTCATTCTGTGTGTCTTCATGTTTAAATTGTCATTGTCCAGGTTCCGGTTCTCATGATGAATCTGGAGGATAGTTTCAAAACCTATCACGACCACGATCTGAACACGACGGTCCTTCAGCTCCCCTTCAACAGCTCCTACTCCATGCTGCTGATGTTGCCTGACGTCATGGCAACACTGGAAAACGCCATTGGCCCGAAGCACGTCACCAAATGGTTGAAGGCTATGATGAGACCCAGGTTTGGAGAATCTTAATTTATGCTTCTAATATGTGGAAGGTTTGACTCTGAATAAAGTACTCAGCTTTGTCCTGTCCGATAGCGACTGTCCTCCCTCAAAAACCTGCCCCATAAGTGGTTTGTTCCAGCATCATTCGGACCTATATTTAGGTTTGTAGTGGTGGCGCCCTCTAGTGGCCGTAGTATTTCTGACGGAATCAAAGCAGGAAGTAAGGTGAGGAAGTATAAGTGCACCAAATGTCCTGGTAAGGAGGCAGGACATTCATGTTCCGTTTGGAAAGAAAAGGAAACAGAGTTTAATAGTATTTGTCTGTAGTTGTTCATTGCTTTGTAATTGTGTGGACTTTGTTGTGCATCTGCTTCAATCTTTTACTATTTGTTCATGTGTCCTTGAGTATCAAGAAAGGTGCCCATAAATTAGGGTGACCAGACGTCCCTGGAAATGTCCCGTTTTCACTGTGACTGACAGATCCAAAATTGGAATGAAAGAAAACATTGACCAAACGTATAGTCACGCAACCTACACGCGCAGGCTCAAGACAGCCACAGCAATTTATATAGACCGATTATTGCTTAGTGATATTACTGATCTATATCACTTAATAGACTGCAATTTGCACTAACTGTATATTGACTCTTCACTACAATTCAGCATTTATCTAGACTGTCTATTCATTGTTTTAGAATTGATCTACTTCACTAACTAAACCACTAGACTAACTGTTTATTGACTCTTTACACCATTGACTCTTTACACCATCACAGCAGTAATTTATGGCGCTTTTCCATAACATGGTACCGGCTCGACTCGCCTCGACTGTACTCGCCTTTTTTGGTTTTCCATCACGGAAAAAAGTACCCGGTACCTGCTAACAGATACTTTTTTTAGTACCACCTCAGTCGAGGTTCCAAGCAAGCTGAGGCGAGCCGAAACGGTGACGTGAAAACCTGCAGGCTGCTGATTGGTCGGAAAGAATCGTCACTGATCACTGCATCGCTAGCGAAAGACGGCATTTTTAAATAGTTTAGCCAGCGGTGTTTTTTTGCTGCCGGAGGCTCCACGCAGAGCTTTCTCCGTAGCATACAAGTGGCCTGATGTTTATACTTGTGCGCTGGTGTGTGCATGTGTGATGTGTGTGTGTGTGGGGAGCTGGTGAGCGAGGGAGAAGTGAGAGAGTGACGGTGATTATCTCCGCAGTGAGTAGTGACTCTAGACTCATATATATGTGATAGAAACAAAGTGTCTCCCCTGTTCTTTCTGACCACGGTGGGAAATCTGGAGCAGTAAACGTTAACTATCTCTTTGATATCATGTTGTTTACGGAGACGGAGAACCAGGAAATGAGTCGGGGAAAAGCCAACGCTACTAAGCCACGCCCACGGCAGTCGCTATGACGACCAGCCACGCTGAGGCAGTACTAAAATCTGCAACGGAAAACGGACGCACAGCGCGGCGAGTAGAGTCGAGTAGAGTAGAGTCGAGTAGAGTCGAGTAGAGTCGAGTAGAGTCGAGTAGAGTCGAGGCACGTCGAGCAGGTACCATGTAATGGAAAAACGCCAATAGACTGTGTTCATGTATATTGCACACTCATCGACTTACCTACATCTCACTACGTGCTGGCATTTGTAATGCCCACTTAACTTTATGTAGCATATTGTATTCTGTATTCTTGTACTGTATTGAATGTGAAACTATTTGTTGTCTTGCATGCCTACGCTTTTCTTGGCCAGGTCGCCGTTGCAAATGAGAACCTGTTCTCAACGGCCTACCTGGTTAAATAAAGGTTAACTTAATTTCATATGTCCATCAATAGATTAGAATAATCAAGTCTAACCTCTGAATTTCTTTTCAAAGTGCACCAGATTGATGCATTTAAACATTAAAATAGACAAAATTTTCTTACAGGGGAGCATGCCCATGGACCACCCTAGGGGTGCTTGTGCCCTAGTGCAGCTTTTGAGCTGAGAATTTCCCTGGTATTGTCTCAGAAATCTGGTCACCTTACCATAAATACAATGTATTATTGTTTTAACTTTGTATCAACTTAATTAAGTCAGTTTTTTTTCACAGGAGGAAAGGATCCCTACAGAGATTATTTACATGGAGTCTGGTGGAGTTTGGTGATGGTGATTTCAGGGCAGTTTCAAGTTAAACTAAAAGGATCTTACTCTTTAACTAAAAGGTCTATCTCTGTAGGGATACTTTCCATAATGTTGTCAGACTCTTAGAATAATAATCTGAGTCTGTCGGTGATAAAAACAGCATATCATTGTTTAAGGCCGTCATAGCCAAATGAAACTTCTGCCCTAGTCAGATTCACTGAATGTTTGTCTTTCCCCCCCAATGTTTTAGGGTACTTGATGTATATATTCCAAAGTTCTCCATCAAGACTTCCTACAACCTGAAAGATGTGCTGTCAGAAATGGGAATGACAGACATGTTTGGTGATCGTGCAAATTTGAGAGGCATTTCAGAGGAGGAAAGTCTGCAAGTCTCACAAGTAAGTAAACAAAGCATATGTTTTAAGTTATTTCACACATTTTCTATTCGTCCGTTGTCTCACTTTGTCTGCGTTGCACCGCAGGTTGTGCACCAAGCTACGCTGGACGTGGACGAGGCCGGAGCCACCGCTGCTGCCGCCACGGGCATTGACATCGCAAGTAATTCTGTCGTCCCTGTGTTGAAGTTCAATCGTCCATTCATGGTCATCATCACTGAACGCAACACAGAGAAAATCCTCTTCTTGGGGAAGATTATCAACCCAACCATCTGATGGATCATGACTCGAGCACAGCTGTTGCATCTCATATAAAGGAGTCAGAAAAAATTGTGTTTTTTGTCTCTTGCTTTATTGAGAGTGTAAACAGTTTTTATATAATCTTTCAAGGTAAAATAATGTAGTGATAAAATATACTTAATACTTAACTACTAATAATACTTCCCTAAGCATTTGGTATTCATTTATAACTGATCAGATTTTAAAAATACAATAGAGCTCAACAGTGACCACCCACTTTTTGAACCGCTGTAGTTCTGGGTATTAAAATCCATTATGTAAGTAAAAGTACGACTTCCACAGTGTAAAAGTACAAGTCCTGCATTGAAAATGTTACTTCAGTAAAAGTCTGTAAGTATCGTCAGGAAAATGTACTTAAAGTATAAAAGTACTTAATGCAGAAAAATCCTCACATTTTGGAAACTGGAAACAGTTGATTTCATACGAACTTCTGTCTTCTACAGGAGCAGAAACTTTGTTTCACAGCTCACAGTCAGTTTACCTTGGATGGTTTAGACATTGTGGCTAATAATCA
This sequence comes from Perca fluviatilis, assembly GCF_010015445.1. Lineage (NCBI taxonomy): Eukaryota > Metazoa > Chordata > Actinopteri > Perciformes > Percidae > Perca > Perca fluviatilis. The sequence continues at coordinate 41,339,574 of NC_053117.1, read as the reverse complement.
AAATCCTTGTAGAGAAAGTGAATTGGATTTTTAAACTTGATGGGACAGTGTGAATTCTGTATGTTCGAGGCTGACACTACTCTGAATTGCTGGCTTGAATGTGTAATAAGTAATTGAAGTAGTAGGAAGAGTTGAAAAAGTGAGAATGGGTTTATTTGGTATGAATATTATTGAGAAGTTAAATAATACAAATAATGTTTGAAAGATATGTTTTTAGAAAAGGCTGACTCAAAGCTGGAAATCGCTTAAATGTGTAAGAAGTAGATAAAGTAGTAAAAGTTATTAACACAACATGGAGAAAGTCCTCTTCATAGGCAAGATTACAAAACCCAACCATCTGATGGAACATCACTTTGTGTTTGCTTGAGCACAGCTTGAGCTCATATAAAGGAGTCAGAAAATCTTTTGTTTTGTTGTCTCTTGCTTTATTGATTGAGTATGTAGCAAACTAGTCTGCGAATGCAAAATAATGAAGGGATGAAATATAAACAGCCATAAGCATTTGGTATTCATTTATACCAAAGATTAGCTTTTAAAAAATACAATAGAGCTCAACAGTGACCGCCCACCTTTTGAACGGCTTTGGCCCCGTAGTTAATTTTCACCATTCAACATCTCCGTGGACGTTTTATTAAATGCTGATATAAAGACTCTTAAGCCTGGGACCAAGCCAATCAGCCATGAGATAAATCATGACCATAAGACATTTGATTCGGGGCAAAAACACATTTTGAAATGGCAAAAAAGAGAAAAGAACAACACTGTAAAGAAACGTTCAGAGCATACCTGTCAAGTTTTGGATTTGAAAATAAGGGAAATTTTCCGGCGCCCACCGCGAGCAGTCCCACCACCCCAACCAAGCTCCAGTATCCCTTACATTTTAAGACAGGTGTACAAGAAAGCTAAAATCACCACTTGATGCAGAATGCTGAAAACATTTACAATTTATAACATTTATTTTTTATAAATTATATAAAATATATATTATATAATATATATTTTATTTATTATTATTTAATTTTTTTTTATCTTTACATTTACATTTTCTTTTCATTCCACACATTCTTTTCATTTCATATTGCTTTTCGTTTACAGTTTTTCTTTTCATTTCACATAACTTGTCTTTACTCTTTTAGTGAGTTATTGTACAAATTTGTTGTAGACTTTGCATTCTTTAGACTGTTGTGGAAGGAGTGTATTAGTGGGCGGGGCCAGAGTGGTTCATGTTACATGAGAGTAGAGCGCAGACAGTTCTGTGGTCTAACGTCCTCCTATTCTCTGGAACAATCTTTCGTACCATGCTAAACACCCTTTCTCAACTCTCATTGCTGTGGGGAATGCAGAGTAAAGCCTTCAGAAGTTTAGGCAGCGCACCGTCTCTGTCGTAGCGTCCATCATCCGTCTCTGTTTTTATTTCTTCTTTTTTTTTCCTGCGTTGTCACTCATCATCTGACCTCACACACTGACCTCGCGACAACTGCCACCTACAGTATCTGTAGTAGGCTACTGCAGGTGGCAGTTATCGTGAGGCTAGTGACAGAACTCAGATTGGGAATGTTTCTGTTTTTTTTACTGCGCTCGGGCCCGGGGTATTATTATTTTTTAATAACGCAGGTTATAATCCGGGAGATTTACGGGAAAATACTAATACGGGAGGACGGCGGGAAAGAAGAGTAAAATACGGGACTTTCCCGGCCAAAACGGGATACTTGACAGGTATGGTTCAGAGACTTGAGTGGTAGCAGCTTTTGCGGGTTCTGTAAACATTTCCATGGTAACAACGAGCTCAACCAATCAGCGAGGTCCCTGTTAGCGCTCAGGATTGTGGGTAGTGTAGTTGTAACAACCAGAAGTAACTATTAATTAGCTATCCTGTGAAAAAAACAGTGTTGGTCTTTCCCTATTTAAGATGATGGTGATGAACGCAGAGTTGTCAATCAGCCGCAAAATATGGAGTCACAGGATGTGATGTACGGAGATGGAGAGCCTAAGAAGACCGTCTGACAAAAAGTAACGTTTGCTACTCAAAAATTTGATGATTCCAACTCTCTCTGTCAAAAAAGTCAACAGTCAAAAAGAAGCACACCGTTGTCCCCAAACCAGCCTCTTCTGTGAGATGGACCGGAGGCTGTGTGAATATGTGATAAATAAACAAGTATTTTCTTTATTAAAAAAATATTTGCTCTCATAAAGTCGGGGGTCGCCTTATGCCTGGGTCAATACGGTAAATCACATGAGTTTAGGCCACACTGAGTTATCATTGTAAAGTACAGATGCTAAGTAAGAAATTGATCATTACCCTTAGCAGTCCTTCTACAAGTAGTTCGCTCTGATTGGCACTGATGTTGCTTGTCCCGATCCCTGCAGGCAGAACGTAGTCTGTCAGCGGAGAAGTACAATAATTTTAGAAAGATAAACACTTAATATGGACCAGCATCTCAGAATGATACTCCCAAGGAACACACATCTCCTGGGTGAAAGGCTTTAGTTTTCCCGGGGCAGTGAACTCTGCACCCTGGCTTGAAAGTCTGTACGTTGACGTAAAAAAATGTACTCAAGTAAAAGTAAAAAAGTAGCTAATTAAAAATGTACTCAGAATAAAAGTTACTCAATTACTTTTTAAGAGCAGGTGAAAAGATACTTTTTGTATCATCTTTCATCTTATTTAAACTTATTATGCGTATGTAATTAAATCTCAATCTTTTTGTGCTATGACAAGGGATGTGATTTAAAATGTAGCAACATACAATACTGAAAACAAAACTACTTTAAAAAGTAAAAACCTACTCCATTACAGTAACGTGAGTAAATGTAATTTGTTACTTTCCACCTCTGGACTTACAGGATCTTTTGTTTATCACATGGGCGGAAATGGGCTTCCACAATAATAAAGTCTGCAAACAAAAAACAATTACTTGCATCCCTCAGCTTGTGTTTCTGTCTATGAAACACCAGGGGGCGCTGTTGGGAAACTATACTGGCTGTGTGCTTTTATTTCTCTTCCAGTGACACACACACACACACACACACACACACACACACACACACAGACACAGACACAGAAACAAAACAATTGTGATGACACCTCTCATGTGAGCAGGGTAGGAGGCAGGCAGAGGTGTGGTAGTCTACACCTGGTTCACATTTGCTTGATTGACTCTCTGTCCTTTAAAGAGGGCTGGAGGTTCAGTTCTGGTGATCTCTCTCAACCCTCACATCCAGGTTAGGTTTGTGGTTGATTTTTGTTTACTTTATTATTGTCCTGTGATGTTTGGCTTGCTTACCCTTTTTTTTCATAGACTAGTTGAGGAAAAGCCCTGAAATCACCATCACCAAACCCACTAGACTCCATGTAAATAATTAGGACTTTTAGCGTGTATAGAGCCAGCATATCTCCACCAGACTCCATGTAAATAATCAGGACTTTTAGCGTGTATAGAGCCAGCATATCTCCACCAGACTCCATGTAAATAATCAGGACTTTTAGCGTGTATAGAGCCAGCATATCTCCACCAGACTCCATGTAAATAATCAGGACTTTTAGCGTGTATAGAGCCACCATATTTCCACCAGACTCCATGTAAATAATCAGGACTTTTAGCATGTATAGAGCCAGCATATCTCCACCAGACTCCATGTAAATAATCAGGACTTTTAGCGTGTATAGAGCCAGCATATTTCCACATGTAAATGGGTGAATTAAGGGTTTATTTCAACCAAACCAGAGTGGTGATTGTTGGAACAGTGGAAAGCTGAACCAAGACGGCTTTTGGTAGTTTTATTTAGTTTCTGTCCACTTTGACTGAAGTGTTTTACAATGATTAAAGTACTGATTATTTACATGGATCTGGTGGGGTTTGGTGATGGTGATTTTGGGGCTGTTTCATATGAAACTAATAGGATTTTACTCTTTAACAAAAAGGTATCTCTGTAGGGATCCTTTCCATAATGTTGTCAGACACTTAGAATAATGTGAGTCTGTCAGTGGCAAAACCTGTAACTTTTAGTGGATGAAAAATTAAGGTAAATGTTAGATTGCAGCTTGTTTTGCCACTGCAGTGGTCTTGCTTGAAGTCTGTGAGCACCCACACCGGTGTTTTCAGTTAATCTGGCTGATTGACCTTTTCCCAGGACTGTGGGTGTGTTTTAGACAGACATCTTCCTGTGTCTCCTGTTAGCTTTGCTACACATGGGCAGGACAATTGACCGCTTTATCATTTTACTCAGTAGAAAAGATTTGTGACCAGCTCCTACTCCATGTTGCTGATGTTGCCTGACAACATGGCAACACTGGAGAACACCATTGGCCCGCACCTTGTCATCAAATGGTTGAAGTGGATGACACCCAGGTTGGGAGCATCTTAATTTATGCTTCTGATATGTGGAAGGTTTGACAGTGAATGGTCTGTCAGTGATTAAATGCAGAATATCATTGTTGCCCTCACAGCCAAATGAAACTTCTGCCCTAGTCAGATTCACTGAAGGTCTGTCTTCTTCCCCATTTTTTAAAACCGGAAACCATTGATTTCATACAGCTATACTGTAAAAATACAAGTTCTGCATTGAGAATTTTACTTCAGGAAAATGTACTTGAAGTATAGATGTAAAGTACTTGATACAGAAAAATCCTCAAATTTTGGAGACATTTGATTTCATATGGACTTGCTCCTTCTACAGGAGAGAAACTTTGTTTCACAACCTCCTTGCTCAGTCTACCTTGGATGGATTAGACATTGTAGCTAATGTACTCAAATTTATTAATTAGCTCAGTTACCAGCTTTAGTTAAAGATTGCCATGACTTCTCCCGTCTCAGTTATTTTCACCGAGATGACGCTCTTATTATTCATATTTTAATCATTTTACAGCTGTAAGAGCTAGAGACTTAGCGTCTTTTGTTGCTGAAAGCTAACACTTGGGCCGTCACGGGGGTGTCTTTGTATCACTTATAGGTTTTCTATCCAGCCTGGAACTTGTTCCTTTTTTCGGGGTCATTGAGCAATGAATCCAAACTCTTACATCCAAGATTTATCCACTTGATGTCCATAATTTATACATTTTCCCATGATGCTTTCCGAGAGCTTGTTTACATTTTGTCGATCAATGTAAGGGAGGTCCGTCACACATTAAGCCCTTGCAAGGTCAGCAATAAGGCATCGACATAAAAGATTGTTTATTGTGAGGAGAGATCACTCAAAGTCAGAATAGTGAGATATGACCAAAGATAATCTATTACCGTTCAAAACCGTTCTATAGAGAAGAATGGCATTACTGTTTTGAGTTTTGGCATAAGTTTGGGCCTTTTTTGAAGAAATGTAAATAGTTTGTCCTTTATATGAGTTATAATGTTCATTCTATTTATTTTTACACTGGATGACTCCTAATATATATGAGAACTGTTTTAGACAGCACAAATGCTTGTGTAGCATTGCTGTGTGTGTGATATCAATAAATATGACATTATTAGTTTATTATTTTGAGTATTGGCATAAGTTAATGTCATGAGGCCAAAAGCGTCTGGACTTTTTTGGAAAAAAATGTAGATATTTTTTCAACTGTATAAGTTATGTTTATTTCTTCACAGTTTGACTCCTAATACATAAAAGAACTGATTTAGACAGGAGATTGGCTTAGCTCGTATTGCTGTGTGTGATATCAATATGTATCTGTGAGATTTGTGTTCCGTTTTATTTATTTATTTGTGTTTAAGGTCCTTTTTTTAACATTCAAGTGGCCTCACTGCAGCACAAATATTATAGCCCTGATTTTCCTGAAAAAAATGGTGTTCACAGATTGACTGGACAACAGTGTTGATGTTTTACAAGTTTTTTTAGAAAATAAAACCAGACGGACCAGAGGTTGTCAAAAATCCTTTAGGGCTCAGAGCGTTTGGATCCTTTACACTTCAACTTCATTTTCCTGATGATACTTACATACTTTTACTGAAGTAAAATTTTCACTGCAGGACTTTAACTTGTAAGTATTTTGGAGTATTTTTATAGTGTGGTATTAGTACTTTTACTACAGTAATCTGAATACTTCTTCCACTTCCTCCACCGCTGCCTGTGAGGATATGAACAACTACCCAATGTCGCCTTCTGGTGGTAGAAGTTCTGCATGATGAATTATAGAAATGTTGCAGTATAAATAACGTTATGGAGGCTTTGGTTTTAGGCAGCAATGCCTCTTAGGATTTTGTTATTTGCAAGTGCTTTACGTGTGTAAGCCTTTACATTGTAGCAGCATAGAAATAGGGTTGTCTTGCTGCAGTTAATTGCGCCTGCTGACCACTAGGGCGGCGGTATATAAGCGCGGCCCTCCGTCTCACGCCCCCACTGATGCATCATTTCCGGGTCAGGTGTTTGTCTGTGCAGAGCAGCGACTGAGTGCTCCGTGCTCTGTTTTATTCCTTGGTTCTCTCGAGCGGTGGTAGATGTCCAGTGCCGTGTGGGTCTCGCTCTCCCTCCCTCTCCCTGTGCAGGTTTGACTTTGAAAACAGGGAATGCTCATCAGCTGGCCGAAGTCTACAGGTGGTGATTCACGTGACTCCACTACCAGCTCATTGGGGCCACTGCTGCTTTGTCTGCCGCTGCTGCGGTTGTTATCGGGTTCAATCGCCGTGGTTACTCATGCTGAACACCTAACCTGGTCAGGAGCCGGTTAAGTCGGAGATCAGAGATCAACCGGTGTTAAAGCACCGCCTACTGACCAATCAATACTCCATTGAAAACGGCGTCACCATTCTTAGAAGATCAGAGAGAGAGAGAGAGAGAGAGATGCCCTGAGGGCCACTTTAGTGAGAACCTTGTTGTGCGCTCATAAAAGTTAAAACATTTAGAGACCGACAACCCCGTTAACATTCCCTGATTGGTATTTTTATCAAATATATATATTTTAATGGGAGGGAATTACATATCGGCTTCTTGAGCCGTGTGTCGCCAATTAATGCGCACATCGGTTTGAATTATGAAAAAAGCACAAGTGTAATTATGGTCAGGTCTTGGTCCTGACTGATGAGGTAGTGATATTAATAAGCGTTGTGATTTAAAAATCTACAGCGTCGGCTATTTTTTTTTTTTTTTTTGCCAGCTTTCCTTCCTGTTTTAGGAAGCAGCGACTGTATTGCGTTTTGCCTGTAAAACCGTGTCTGTGTTCTTCATATTTATGTTGAATTACATTTTATTAAATAAAGTATTTTTGTAAATTGGGAACCACGTGTTTGGCCTATTGAGTGGGACAAACCTGTGTGCTCTAAAAGGTCTTGGGCCTATTCCAAGTGGCATTGTCGGAAATCTTAAAAATCCCTGAGTGTCATCCATCCCATTCGCGTTGCCACAACATCTACACTGTAAAAAAAGGTTTTTAAATTTTTGACAGCAATACATGTTATTTCATGTTGTGTCAACATCTGGGATTGTTTCATTGATGCTGGAAATTCCACCAGATGTCCCTTCATTTCTGACAGACTGACAGACAGAAAGTTGTTTGACTGTTTGGATTGTTTACACTTTCTAAAATGGATTGGATTGTTCTTTACTTTTAATACTTTACTACATTTTCCTGATGATACTTACAGACTTTAACTTGTAACAGAGTATTTTAACAGAGTGGTATTAGTACTTTTACTGCAGTAAAGGATCTGAATAACTTCTTACAGCACTGCTGATTTTAGCAGGAGGGAATTGGAGGTAAAGTATGGTAAAGATATTCGAGTATATTCCACTTTTATATCAACAGTTTTTTTGTAAAAGAGACTCACAGCTTCTGATCCGGTTTGAATTGCCTTTAACGTTTGAGGTAACGTATTCATATTCTGTCAATATGTTCATGTTAAATGGATTTACATTAAAAATATGAATTTGATGCAGATTTTGATGAATGTCTGGCAGTCGAGTGCTACTTGCACACAAAACATTAACCTACTGTAACCGACATCAAACTGAGGCTATAACAGATAAACAGACAAGCAAAGAGCCAGGCTGTAATGTAACTCTACAGGACAAATGTTCAGCGTTAGTTTTCGTCCACTAAAAGTTCTGTTTCTGCTGCTCACAGAGTCAAATTTTTATTCTTAGTGTCTGACAACATTGTAGAAAGCAGTGTTCGAACTATACCGTGGCCTTCGGGGGAGCCCACTTTTTTTCCACGCGAGGGGGGGGGTCGTGCGCTTGCAACTTACAATGACTTACAAAGATACATAACAGCTACAAGTGTATGCACTACAGGATTTACCCGATCATACTTTATCGACAGGAATAGATAGGTCAAACAGCCAGCCACAAATATATAAACAAAGCATCAGGCTGTTTTTGAGATTTCACATGAACAACGGTTAAAGTTACTCAGGCTACCAAAGAATACCATAATTCCTCCGTTCAATTAGACCTTATGACGCACCCCAAGCTTCCATCTTTAACAAACAGCCATGTATATGTATCGGCTCTTCCAGTCTCTCCACTGCCGGCTGTTCCAATTTAACGGGAGAGAGGAGCGAGAGGGGTTAGGATCATCTTCAGCCAGAGAGGACATTACAGGTGCTGGTCATATAATTAGAATATCATCAAAAAGTTGATTTATTTCAGTGATTCCATTCAAAAAGTGAAACTTGTATATTATATTCATTCATTACACACAGACTGATATATTACAGTGTTTATTTCTTTTAATTTTGATGATTATAACTGACAACTAATGAAAACCCCAAATTCAGTATCTCAGAAAATTAGAATATTGTGAAAAGGTTCAATATCGAAGACACCTAGTGCCACACTCTAATCAGCTAATTAACTCAAAACACCTGCAAAGGCCTTTAAATGGTCTCTCAGTCTAGTTCTGTAGTCTACACAATCATGGGGAAGACTGCTGACTTGACAGCTGTCCAAAAGATGACCATTGACACCTTGCACAAGGAAGGCAAGACACAAAAGGTCATTGCTAAAGAGGCTGGCTGTTCACAGAGCTCTGTGTCTAAGCACATTAATAGAGAGGCGATGGGAAGGAAAAGATGTGGTAGAAAAAGGTGTCCAAGCAATAGGGATAACCGCACCCTGGAGAGGATTGTGAAACAAAACCCATTAAAAAATGTGGGGGAGATTCACAAAGAGTGGACTGCAGCTGGAGTCAGTGCTTCAAGAAGCACCACGCACAGACGGATGCAAGACATGGGTTTCAGCTGTCGCGTTCCTTGTGTCAAGCCACTCTTGAACAAGACACAGCGTCAGAAGCGTCTCGCCTGGGCTAAAGACAAACCGGACTGGACTGCTGCTGAATGGTCCAAAGTTATGTTCTCTGATGAAAGTAAATTTAGCATTTCCTTTGGAAATCAAGGTCCCAGAGTCTGGAGGAAGAGAGGCGAGGCACAGAATCCATGTTGCTTGAAGTCCAGTGTAAAGTTTCCACAGTCAGTGATGGTTTGGGGTGCCATGTCATCTGCTGGTGTTGGTCCACTGTGTTTTCTGAGGTCCAAGGTCAACGCAGCCGTCTACCAGGAAGTTTTATAGCACTTCATGCTTCCTGCTGCTGACCAACTTTATGGAGATGCAGATTTCATTTTCCAACAGGACTTGGCACCTGCACACAGTGCCAAAGCTACCAGTACCTGGTTTAAGGACCATGGTATCCCTGTTCTTAATTGGCCAGCAAACTCGCCTGACCTTAACCCTATAGAAAATCTATGGGGTATTGTGAAGAGGATGATGCGATCCGCCAGACCCAACAATGCAGAAGAGCTGAAGGCCACAATCAGAGCAACCTGGGCTCTCCTAACACCTGAGCAGTGCCACAGACTGATCGACTCCATGCCACGCCGCATTGCTGCAGTAATTCAGGCAAAAGGAGCCCCAACTAAGTATTGAGTGCTGTACATGCTCATACTTTTCATGTTAATGCTTTTCAGTTGGCCAACATTTCTAAAAATCCTTTTTTTGTATTGGTCTTAGGTAATATTCTAATTTTCTGAGATACTGAATTTGGGATTTTCATTAGTTGTCAGTTATAATCATCAAAATTAAAAGAAATAAACACTGAAATATATCAGTCTGTGTGTAATGAATGAATATAATATACAAGTTTCACTTTTTGAATGGAATTACTGAAATAAATCAACTTTTTCATGATATTCTAATTATATGACCAGCACCTGTATTTCTTCATCTTCTTCTTGCGTTGTCACCCCGGTGGAAGGTGTGCTAACAGGGCTTGCAGCAGGTGAATTAGTCGTGCTATTAACCTCATCGCCACACAATTTCTTAGTAAAACCAAAATTAATTAAACTGCCTTGTTTTCTTTTTGCCATGGCTATATGATGCTTACTGCAGAATGGATTTCAAGGACTTTGCGCACCGATTAATGGCCTCCAATGTTTATATTTTTTCTACGAATCTTTGAGTTAACGTACTAAACATGAGTTGGATTTGCACCGCAGCGCCGCCACGCCTTGATGCTCATAACAAGAATAGCATGTATAGTTTTCTTTATTGAAGTGAATTGGGTTTAAATCACCATCACGCATGAATTATATTTTTGCAGTTTTACACATTATAATCCACGATGATCACATTACACAAAACTGAAATTGCACGTCAAAATGACACATTGTCAATATTTTTAGAGACCCCCCAAAATTTCACAAATCACGTTTTCAGGGGAGCCCATGTCTTATTAAGGGGAGCCGAGCTCCCCCTAGCTCCCCCGTAGTTCGCACCCTGGTAGAAAGGATCCCAACAGAGATAGAGACCTTTTTCTTAAAGAGTAAGATCCTTTTAGTTTTTTTTTTTTTCGATTGCTAAACGACAGTGGGCACAACTGGAGTAAAACTCTAACTACAGTCTGCACAGCAGCAGTTCATGTGGACCAAACTGTAGTTCGTTTTTCATTGCTTGAACAAAACTCTACACACTTATCCCAGGACTTTAACGACAATATGCACAACACTTGGATTTACAGCACTTTGTTCAAATGCTAACACACTGCTGTCAAAACTGTTAACCACACATTCAAAGAATAGATTTCAGTCTGGTGCCTATCAAACACTGCTGATTGCAATTGTAGCTGAAAGCCTAAGCAGGTGTTTTGTTTTAGACTACTTAGTGAACATGTACGGGATTTATACACAGAAAGCTCAGAAAGCCTTTTTTGTATACAAACTCCAATAAGAATTAAACAATTATACACTGTACTGTTTGAGAGAAACGGGTACAAGCAGGGCCGGCGATTGCTATAGGCGACATAGGCGATTGCCTAGGGCGTCAAATGTGTTGGGGGCGCCATGTCAACCTTAGGTCTACTTCCCATTAATAATAGAATTAGAACGACAAGCAAAATAAAACGTGTTTATTAAACATGATCATCCTAGGGCGCCCCCTCAGCCACACGTTTACTTGTCAACCTTTCATTACGCGACGTTTCCAGTCTACGGGTCAGACTCAAACACACGGAGCTCTGAAGCAGACCTGTGGGTTGCTTAGTGTTCACTCTCTCTGGAGAAATAGAGACGAGCAGCGGCACAGACACCAGGGGCATCGGACCGGGGGTAAAACCAATACTGATTACCAGGGCCCAAGGGGAGAGAGGGCCCTTGAAAAGTCTGGAATATATTTTATTTTCCTAATAACATTTCATTATGCATATCAGATGAAATGTAAAGTTAGTGTATTGGCTGAATAACTTGGTTGATTGACTGATTACATTTTGTATACAAAAAGGTCTCACCCTTGCTAATACGCCAAATGGTTGCACGCATCTGCATGCATTTTGTTTATGTTAGTTGAGCATCTGGTGGAGCGCAAACTTCTGCTGTAGAAATGTCTTTCTCAAAGAAAGTCAAATCAGGGTACCAAAAAGAAAGGAAAGACAGGAGGAGGAGAGAAAACAAAAGGAGGGGAAACAATTGGTAACTGACTTATTTTCAAAGAAAGGTGAGCACTAACTAGAAAACGAAATCCATGGTGCTAAACTGCTTGAATATCTCCGTGACTGTTAGCGCTAAAAACGGACTGACACAACCCATTTAAAGAGCAGAACATGCACTTGATCATTTGGTTATACATGTAATCTGAGGTAAAGACTAAATACATAAACACTAACAATGCTGTTTGCATACAACACATCATTGTAATAGCCTCATTTAATACATGTTTAATTTTAAATTAATAGGCTATAATGTCTAAAATTAGCAGTAGTAGGCTAATCAGTGTCATAGGTAGCTTGGTAGCTCATCGGTAGATACATATAATGTCAACATTATAGTTATGTCAGATTTAGTAGAAACAGATGTTAACATTGTGGAACACATGGCCCTCAGTTTCAGAAACTTTCCCACCAGGGAGCAACAGACCCCTCCTCTTTGGATTTGAGACAAGGGGAGCTTATATCAAAATTAAAGCAAACCATGTTTAGCCATTTTGACTGAAAGGTGTTAAGTAACACTAACATGTTAGTGTGTTTTATTATATTAGGATAAGAGGTTAATATCAGATGTATCCTTCATAGAGAAAGATGATGGAGAAGATGTGATTGAGGATGATGGGAGTGAAGACAGCAGGGAGCTCTGAGCACAGTGTGGAAATGAGAGATGAGGAACTGGAAAGTAGGCAGAGCAGTGCAGACCAGTTTTTGCCAGAGGATCCAGGACTATGGACGCGCTCTGCTGTGGACATGCTGGTAGATGTGTCCCTATTTCTGCGTAGTTTTGTGTTTCCACCTCCGATGTAGAGCAGCGTAGCCTACAGCCACTTCCCTAAACTGTCTCATTCAGAGACCAGCGTCCCAAACAGGGCTCTGAGTCTGTCAGGAGGTCTGAGATCTACCATCTCAGCAGAGATATCATGTACTGCACAGCAGACTATGGTGCAGGTGGATTAATTTCTGAAATATAGTGACTTTATTCTTGTAATAGCTTATTGTATTATCACTTTATTTTTCTCAAAATATCACGACTCCTCCAAACCTCAGAGAACACAGATGAGATATGCTGTATTTTGAATGTGCACAAAGTTTTGAACATGAGCAGAAATCTTGCTCAAACACATCTGAAATATTACAGTCCAGGGGTTTATTAATTCATTAAAAGGAATTCATATATCATTCAGGTGAATAATTTTAATATGCACATTTAAGGTGGTTACTTCCTCAACAAAAGAAGCAAAAGTGGGAAGAGTAAATCATGCCTATGCTAAATGTGTTGTGACTCAGATATAATTAGAAAAGTTGATCTACAGGAGAATAAATAGTTAAAAGCAATACAGAATGCCTGAGAGCCATACTGCAATATATTCCATTATGTTTTTATATTTGGATTGTAATCTATGTTTCCTTTTAGATAAAGATAGTTCCAGTATAAATTGTTTCAGAAAAAGGTAAACAAAAATAAGTGCATAAAAATTCACCAGAATGCAGGAAATTAAGTATTTAATGCTCAAAATTTTCAGGGGGTGGACCCCCAGACCCCCCCCAAGTATAAGTCACCATGCACACAAATCTGGAAACAAAACACTGGCCTCTGGGTTGCCAGACCAGTTATGATTAGACCAAATGTTGGTGCCGTCTAACTTACATGGAAGCTAGAAATGCAAATTAACATACATTGCTACTGTATTGCTGGCACAGCACTGTGGAGATCTGGCAATGCAAGACTAGTGGGGGGGGGGCGCAAAACTCAATCTCGCCTAGGGCAACCAATGGGCTAGAACCGGCCCTGCATACAAGGGTTAACCCCAGAGTTGCTCGAGGCCAACTGCTTAAGACCTTCTCATCATCTACAGGTAAGTATGAAATCCTTTCCCCACCACCGCTAAGTAGTAAACAATCTGACATTCTAATCATAAGTGTAGAAACACATTTATCTTTGTCTTTTTAGGACTTAACCATTTCATGTAAACAATCCGAAAGCAAAACAAATAAATTACAAAACATACTTTCCGTGCGTTCATGGAAATCGGAAAAACATTTTTTCCAGTGAAAACGTCACCATTCACGTCACTTCCTGTGGGAATCAGAGGTGGGAAATTCGGGCTAGATTTTGCTAACAGAGTTTCCTAGTTGGTGACGCGTGGTTGACAACTGACATTTGATCTAGGCGACTTTGGTTCACTGAAAATATTTCAATGACAATAAACTGTTTATTGTGGACAAACGCCTCTGCCAAGAAACATACATATACATAACATGTTTCAAATTATTCATAAATAGGCCTATGTATAAAAAAAACAACACCTTATCCGTGTCCTTTTCCGTTCGTTGTCCTGCAGATAACACAAACACCTGTCCATGTGCTGTTTGGATGCTTGCATAAGAAAAACAGCAGAAAATCTTTTGTTATTGTGGCCTCCGTGTTTTCACACACCTGATGCTCTCGGCTACGCCCAACAGTTGGTGGCAGTCATGCAACAAGTTGTTATGCCAAACGGCAATATAACAGAAGAAAAAGAACACGCATCCGACCATGTGAGCGCTGGCAGTTGGAAAAACAACGTAATCATGGGGGCGGTCCCTGTTATTCCGAGGTGGCACCAATGACATCACATCCAGTATAAATAGAGGAAGTGAATCAGCATTTCCTCCATTCCTTTTGTCTGGAGCACATGGTGTGGTAAGTAAACAGAATAACTAACAGACATTTACCAATACACTAACTTAACACTACTGTTTTGTTTTAACCCAATAATGAATCTAAATTGTAACTGAATATAATGCTAAACACAAACAAATCTGGGATAGTCAACGTCCGTAAGAAGTGCTATGACCTCAGCCGCTTCATCACACCAAACATTGGTTTTCAACCATTTTTAATGTGAGAAATATTGTGCTAACGTATCTTGTTTAGTTTTTTGAATGGGGCATCGTTTCCTTTGGATGGTTCCTGTTTCAGTGTTGTAACTGTGAATGCGTGTGTCAGTAGGTAATTATCTTCAAGAACTGTATTTAGAGGGCCAGGAGACGGGGCTCAATAAGCCACACAGAAGTTCACACAACCGTTCAACTGAGGAGTCCCGTGGGTGTCTCTTTATTTTTGCAGAGGTAACCTAAGAATTAATATTTTGAATGTAATTTCAGGGGTATTTATTTAACAATGTATGTTATTATAAACTGTACTTTTGGTAAATGTATGTAGTTTTTTTTTTATGAAGAGGTCTTTAAAATTGAGATGTTAAATATTATACATGCACGTCAATGCATCACTTCATGCAACTCTTGAACTTTGGTAATGCACACATGCATTCCTAAATGCAAACATCTCCTACAGGTTTA
Source organism: Perca fluviatilis (assembly GCF_010015445.1). Taxonomy (NCBI): domain Eukaryota; kingdom Metazoa; phylum Chordata; class Actinopteri; order Perciformes; family Percidae; genus Perca; species Perca fluviatilis. Next base: position 41,324,330 of record NC_053117.1, on the reverse strand, counting down.
AAGACTCCTCTTTATCTGCAATCATGATCCAATTGGTAATGTATCCCTTTGTGTTACATTTATTTATTTTTCTCTGTGGATATACACGTTCTTTATAAGCACTGTCAGTCTGTGATTGTAACCTATTTTATTTTTTGTCTGTAATAGCTGAGCGTAGCCATTGTTGCAGGGTTGTTCTTTGGTAGGTTCATCTCAATAACTGTAATCCAGTGTCATGATCATATTTATAATTTTGAACCTACAATCACAAATGTACTCAGTCACAATAGTCAAAAGCTTTTCTGATTACCTTTTACCAGAAAGCAACCAGCAGACAGCCAGAGGGTCTGACTTAGTTTTACTCCCGAAACCAGGTTAGAAATTCTTTTCACTGGCAATTCTCACATTTTAAAGTACATACTTAACAAGTTAGTGTTTTGAAAAGTTGTCTTGTTGCTAATTTATCTCAACTTAAATGCATTGATCCAGGATGCTGGACAGACTGGTTTGACAGAGATGATCCCTCTGGAACTGGAGACTGGGAAACCCTCTCTCATCTTCGCAATGAGTACCCAGGAAAGATCTGCTCTAAACCAGTAGATGTTGAGGCGAGAACTCTATCTGGTCTCACTGTGGCTGCAGCAGGTGATGTGATTTATCTGTAAGTACTGAGAGAGTATGAATAATTTGACTGGGTTTCATGCAAAGATTCATAATGTATTCTACTGACTGTTTTGCATTGATATTACTACTACGTGTTTGAGTACCTGTTGAGTTCAGCATATTTTCATTGCTAACATGCTCACAATGACTGTGCTATCAGTGCCCATCCTCTGGACACCAAGAGTGTCCATTAATGGTAATCCAGCTAATCATTATGAAGATAATAAAGTCTGGACCAAATGACCAACAGAAATATGACAGACTGACATTTTCTTTCTTAGATCCATGCCACTAGCATGCTACTGTTTCTTTTTTCAGAAGTGACACCACTACAGGATTTGTCTGCAGGAACGAGGACCAACCCAGGAATAAGATGTGTAATGATTATCGTGTTCGTTTCAGCTGCCCTCCCTCTTTCTGTAAAGGTACTGTCGGAACACATTCATGTGCAGTGTTAAGCTTGATTTAGGGTTCTGCGTTCAACTCAAGCCGTAGGTCCACACATTGGTAGGTGTAGCTACGTACTCTACGCCATAGCCTGGCGTGCGCCTCCCCTGAAATGTAACCATGCGTCGTGGCACCGCAGACTGCAACCACTGAATTGTCCACTTGGCTGTGGGTTGGTGGCGTCGGATTTTCCTCTACTTGTATTTAGGTTCTCCCCCTCACGAAAGTCATGAAATGAAGGAGAGGGTTAACTTTTCCTGAGTCAGTACATCCTCCAAAGCTAATCTCTCAGCTTTGCTATTCTCAGGTCCCATGACATGGTGCTCTTTGGATGCTTTTATATAGACCTTAGTGGTCCCCTAATACTGTATCTGAAGTCTCTTTCCTGAAATTCAGTCTTGGTGCAGAAGCCACTAGAGCCAGTCCCACAATGAGCTTTCCTTAGTGTGCCATTTCTGTGTATGTAGCTATTGAGGAGGGTGGAGGGTGGGGTGTGGCCTTGGCAAACTGCCACTTTGGTCATTTGAAAGCCATGCTCTCACTCTCTCATGGGTGAGATCAGCCCATCTGAGCTTTAATTTTTTAAAGTACAGACTTAACCAGTCAATGTTTTGAAAAGTTATCTTGTTGCTAATTTATCTCAACTTAAATGCCTTGGTCCAGGATGCTGGACAGACTGGTTTGACAGAGATGACCCCTCTGGAACTGGAGACTGGGAAACCCTCTCTCATCTTCGCAATGAGTACCCAGGAAAGATCTGCTCTAAACCAGTAGATGTTGAGGCGAGAACTCTATCTGGTCTCACTGTGGCTGCAGCAGGTGATGTGATTTATGTGTAAGTACTGAGAGTATGAATAATTTGACGGGGTTTTATGTGAAGATTCATAATGTATTCTACTGACTGTTTTGCATTGATATTACTACTACATGTTTGAGTACCTGTTGAGTTCAAGCATATTTTCATTGCTAACATGCTCACAATGACTGTGCTATCAGTGCCCATCCTCTGGACACCAAGAGTGTCCATTAATGGTAATCCAGCTAATCATTATGAAGATAATAAAGTCTGGACCAAATGACCAACAGAAATATGACAGACTGACATTTTCTTTCTTAGATCCATGCCACTAGCATGCTACTGTTTCTTTTTTCAGAAGTGACACCACTACAGGATTTGTCTGCAGGAACGAGGACCAACCCAGGAATAAGATGTGTAATGATTATCGTGTTCGTTTCAGCTGCCCTCCCTCTTTCTGTAAAGGTACTGTCGGAACACATTCATGTGCAGTGTTAAGCTTGATTTAGGGTTCTGCGTTCAACTCAAGCCGTAGGTCCGCACATTGGTAGGTGTAGCTACGTACGCTACACTGTAGCCTGGCGTGCGCCTCCCCTGAAATGTAACCATGCGTTGTGGCACCGCAGACTGCAACCACTGTGAATTGTCCACCTGGCTGTGGGTTGGTGGCGTCGGATTTTCCTCTACTTGTATTTGGGTTCTCCCCCTCACGAAAGTCATGAAATGAAGGAGAGGGTTAACTTTTCCTGAGTCAGTACATCCTCCAAAGCTAATCTCTCAGCTTTGCTATTCTCAGGTCCCATGACATGGTGCTCTTTGGATGCTTTTATATAGACCTTAGTGGTCCCCTAATACTGTATCTGAAGTCTCTTTTATATAGACCTTAGTGGTCCCCTAATACTGTATCTGAAGTCTCTTTTTATATAGACCTTAGTGGTCTCCTAATACTGTATCTGAAGCCTCTTTCCTGAAATTCAGTCTTGGTGCAGAAGCCACTAGAGCCAGTCCCACAATGAGCTTTCCTTAGTGTGCCATTTCTGTGTCTGTAGCTATTGAGGAGGGTGGGTGGAAAAGTGGAGGGTGGGGGTGTGGCCTTGGCAAACTGCCACTTTGGTCATTGGAAAGCCATGCTCTCACTCTCATGGGTGAGATCAGCCCATCTGAGCTTTAATTTTTTTCAAAGGCAGAGCAGGATACCCAGGGCTCGGTTTACACCTATTGCCATTTCTAGCCACTGGGGACCATAGACAGGCTGGGGGAACGCAGATTAATGTTAAGAAAACCTCAAGGTGAAATTTTCATGCTATGGGACCTTTTTTTTAAAAAAAGGGCACTAGAACAACAGACATGCTAGCACACAAGTAGAAATCCTCACAACGGCAAGGCCACTTAAGAAGGCTACATCGTAGGCTATGTGTACTTCCCCTTCTCTTACATTATTTATGTGCCCAAGTATTTAGAATGGTGCTTTGGCTCTACAGTTTCCCTCCAGCATGTCTCTTTCATTGTTCCTTGCAGTGTGCTGGACCAAGTGGTATAACCGGGACGCTCCCAGTGGAACAGGGGACTGGGAGACTTTGACTAACCTGAGGACAGAAAACCCAGGACAAATCTGTGACAGCCCACTGTCCATTGAAGCTGTTACCACTGACACATTGACCCCAGCCCTCTCCACAGGGCAGACCTTCTTTATGTAAGTAGCTTTATAGGAAAATAATTTGAAATGTTAAATGTACTATCTACTACCAACACCCCAACATTAGATCAATACTTCTCAACCTCTCCCAAAGATTCCAAATCATTTAAATGTAGCAGAGCTTTACTTTATTCTTGGGCTAACAGCTTTTAATGGTCTGAGTAAGAAACAGGAATAACCCAATTTATTGGTATTCATAATTTCTTTTCATTGGATATCTGCAACATTTCACATTTGAAAAGAAGTTACAACTGACATCAAACTGACAAAGGGGGGAGAATTGGGTGTAATTGTTTGACTTTAATAAACTAGAGCATGTTTTTATCATAGTTAACAAATTTATGGTTTTCGTCATGTACCCTGTTAAAAAGTTATTTGCTTTCAATGGTCTCCTTGCTCTAAATATCATACTGATCATTAACTGTTTGGAATCATTTTTCAGTTACAATCAAAATGAGGGATTGGTTTGCCGCAATACAGACCAGAAATCTGGCTTGTGCCGTGACTACAAAGTTCGGTTTGGGTGCCCATGCTAAGTCCTGACTCCACAGCAAACGCTGCGAAGGATAAGACCTTTCTCAATTTTCTCAGATTTTTCTTGTCATTTCTTTATAACTTGCGCTTTCTGATAGAATGCATTTAAATTGAATTCAGACATAGATTATTGTATTACTTCTACCATATTGTAAGTGTCTTTACTGATAAAAGGTTGATTATGTGCTTTATCAGTCTTTTCTTTCCAGTAATTTGTGAAATCATTATCTAGTAATGTAAAATGAATTAATATTGTAATATGCTTGCATGGAGTTATGATTACGTGTGAGCATGCAGACGTATGAGTTTTCAACAGATGCTGGGAACGACTTCATTGATGGTGTCAAATCCCAACAGGATAAGCATAACTGGCAGGGTTAGCCTCACAATTTACCTTTTTTTTAGTTTTACTTTTTTCCAGTTATAACATTGTGGGACCTCTGGAGATTTCCACCCATAGTTTACAGCTTGTTCCACTGCCCCTAGGTTGGGTGGTTCCAGTTTGCATGACTTATTACCTGGGTCAGAATGTCACTATCTTCTGGAACTGTATTTAAGTAGAGAGAAGTATACATAAGCCACACAGAGATTTTTTGACTGAGAAGTCGTGTAGGAAAGTCTGTTGGTTTTGCAGAGAGGTAACAGGATGTCTCTTCTGAGCTTAATGTTTTTAATTCCATGTAATTTCATAGATATTTAACGGTTTATATTATGAAATGCTATTTTTGTGAATTTGTTTTAACCCTCTGAGGTCTAAGCCATTTTTTCCCATCTTTGGTTTGCCTGGTCTCGTATAACCTCAACCCTGTGATGCACAATCAAGTTATATACATCATTGATTTCAGGAGAACCTGCGCTCTCAGGATATGTATGCTGCAGGGATGCCGCATGAATGTATACATTGTTAGGACTATACAGACAGTAGAAAAGACTAAACAGAAATGTATTTAAATCTTTTGGCTTTTGGAAAGTGTTCTAGGTGTTGGGGAAACAGAAATAAACTCTAACAAAAGTATAAAAGTATTTAGGTTGTATTTATTTTTTTTCCCAGAAAAGTCCATTTGCCTTATCCAAAAATGTTAGCTGTGTAATCTCTAATTCATTTTCTGCCCAACTCAGTCTCACGTCAGTTCGTGATGGCATTACGAAATTAAATCTATTAGAACTCGATACCATCACGTTATTTTATTTATATGAATTTCTTTTAATGTTATTATATCGGCCAGGGAAGCTGGATTGTTTTGTTATTTTTAAAACTATTACGCTACATCTTTCAACATGTATTTAGCTGTTATCATGGTATGTATTTCTTTATTTTAATAATATTTTGGTCTTATTACCGGTGAAATATTACAGTAAATAAGACGGGCTACGAAATGAGCAGAGCTGGGCGCATTCAAAGCCGATGTCCCAAGATGCAATGCGGGCATTCATTCACAGAATCAGACGGTGATCAGCGGGTCTATAACGCCAGTATCGCGTCAATGTACGTAAGGTATCATGTAGAGCGTTGTTAAAGCGAATACAACAACGACGGGGTGATCAGGACCCCGACGCCAATCTTCTTCTAGCGGATTGGTTGATATCTGTCCTCCAGAGGGAACAGAACTGCGTCCATGGCAACGTTCTGCTATGCATGGCAACGGTATGTTATCAAGAAAATAACAGACCGCATCGTACATTAGAATATAAGCAAGCCATGTAATAAATGTATATAATCAGTAGTTTTGTCACCAGCAACAACACGTTGCTCAGCTTTGTTCCAGTAAGTTATGCACCGTAATAACGTTTTAAAAAATCAGCTTAAGACTCCGGAAGTGACGTCGTAATTACCGCTCGGCGGATAGAAAAGATACAAATACATGTCACGACCAACTCCACGAGCAACTATAATCTGTCCCAGCCACGCTCAAATAATTTTGAAAAGGTAGTCTCAAAGGTTATAGCTACAAGCTGTAACCATGCTGATTGATATGAGGATCATCTTCTGAATAATAAATATGATTGGCCTACCATTAATTATTTTTTAAAAGTCAGTCATTTAAAACAACTAATAATGCAGTGTGATGTTAAATCAAATTAAGTCCCACACATAAATATCATGTTTTTTTTTCCCCTTTAGTCTATTAACATTCATCAACTGCAAAATTAGAAAATTTTAGTTTAGTTAAATAACTATGCATGGAAAATAAATTGAAAAATGCTTCTCTTTGTAAGTTTATTTTTTGTTTTTCACAACAGTAGCCTACAAGTCAAAGCAAATGCCCATTAGTCCACCAAGCCATTAGGCTGTAGTTCTAAACACTCAACTGTAGTTTGTTTGTATAGGCCTAGTATTTTTCTGCGAGTGCTTAGCATAAAACACTATTTATTTTTTTTTTTTTTCATTATTGGTATTTTTATTGTATAAATTCTGAAATACAACGTGCAGCAGTTTGTTTAATTTTTTTACGTGCAGCAATCTTTTCTACACTGAGTGGTAATTACTACGTCACTTCCGGAGTCTTCACCTGATGTCATTTAGCAACAGAAGGTGCTACACACATAAAACCAGCTGTTATAGAAAGCTCTGGACCTCAGCTATCAGGTAGATATGGTCTCCAAAGTCTATTTACTGTAATATTTCACCGGTAATAAGACCAAAATAATATTATTAAAATAAAGAAATGCATACCATGATAACAGCTAAATACATGTTGAAAGATGTAGAGTTATAGTTTTAAAAATATCAATAAACGACAAAGCAATCCAGCTTCCCTGGCCGAAATAGACCGAAATAATAACATTAAAAGAAATACATATAAACCGTGATAAGATCTGGTGAATAAATGTTGATTGAAACAGCGGTTATTGGGCTAAAAATACCAATAATACTAAAGCTGTATCCAGCTTCTCTGCTGCAGCCGAGTGGCAGAAAGTTTCGTGATGTGATTACGTAAGATGCTTCTCATTGAAATACATTAGTTTAAGAAACGTGACCCCAACACGTAAATCTTCACAATAACGTAATGGTATCACGTTCTAATAGATTTAATTTTGTAATGCCACCACGAACTGACGTGAGACTGGGTTGGCAAATACATAGTTGTTGTGTTACACGCAACCATTCTGACATGCTTCTATTCAGACGTTCCGCTATTCCCTAACCCTAACCCTAATGGAAACAAAAATTGTCGGAGTGGTGGGACGTTTGCAAACAACGGAAGTGCTGCCACAACGACAATTAGACATCAATGTTGAAGTGGATGGTGGTATTTAAGTCAACTGTTTTTTATGTTTCCTCATTCCCCAAAACAACACTTCATTAAGTGTCTGTAAGAAGAAGCAGGCACAGAGCCAGAAGTATAAGGAAACAAAATGTCAGACCCATCAACAGATGAATGTGAGTGTTCCGGGACCTCCCTACATAGTTGGAGATCTCAATGGTAAACCCAATGTTACATTCTTCTGTCAGACAAAGTAGGTGGAGAACTGAATGTGACTATACAGCTTCTCTCGCCCCCATTGGACCAAGATCAAGTGCTTAGAAAAGCAAAATTACTTTTCTCTAGCTTATGAACACATTCAAATGTTTAACTTAGTCCAAAGTCCAACAGGGTAAAGTTAGTTTTGGGTTGGATATGTATTTATTTTCCCATTTTCAATGATGATGAATAGGAACTAACTTGATCATTGAGAAGACGTCTCATCTTTGCTGTTTCAAACAGGAAAAGTTGGGTTTCCCGACATGTTAAACAATGCAAAAATCCTAAAGAAATATTATGAATAATTGTCTCTAATAGTAAAAGTATAAGTCCAAGAGTCAAAGGAATTAATCTTGCTGTTCAAATAATAGCTTACATTAATAATGGTGTATGAGAGCTGCCCAAAGCAACTTGCACTTCAGCATCCGTGGTCTAGGCTACATTGTCAGGGGGAATATCACTGACACATCTTACCGGTGCATCTGCAAGTTAACGCTACGCTAGAGAAAAGTAGTTTTGCTTGTCATTGTTGATTCAGATTTTAGATTATGGGAGGTGATCCACAAAAGCTTAATGTATATGGTTGGAACAATGGGATGTCGGAGAAATGACATGGCCCCCTGGTTCATGGGATGTAACTTTTACTTTGGTTTTCTCTGAAACTCTTTACGCTTGATACTGAACCAATGTAAAAGATTGTTGGACCCATTAGTCACTTAGACAAAAAAAGGGAAATTGTTTTTCGAATATTGCCATTTCCATCAACATTTTCGATACTTCAAAATGCGCATAAAAGTACTTTGATGAAAACATGACTTGTGTCAGGTAAAAGCAAGTTCCTTGCAGTAAAAGGTGGTAAAATATGTGGACAATTTATTAAAGGGAATAATCTCACGAATTTGAAAGTACATTTGAGAAGCGTGTAAAAGGAGGCTAACATAGCGTACCTTAAAAAGGAAAAGGAGAAAGCACCCCTTCGCCCGAAACAGTAGCTAACCCGGGTAAAGGGCATGGAAGTATGTTGATTTAAATAAAAACAAAATATATATATTTTTTTAAAGAAATTTAATGTAGAAAGATGTGACCTGTACACGAAATAAAAGAGAAAATCGTGACCTGTACACAAATCAATAAATCAAAATAACGTGACCATTTCACGAACTTGCATGAGACCGGTTGGAATATTGCAGCCATCAATTGTGCGTATTGTTGTCCTCTAGGAAACATGGTGTAAAAGTTCTTCCAGTGGTTGTCCAATAGGCTACAGAGAAATTGTTGACCCATCCCCCAAATTAAAAGCAGTCACTCAGGAGAGAGAATTAGGAGGAATGATAATTTATAATGAATCTGAATATACCGATTCAATAGAATTAATCAAAAGGGGGAATTTTATATCAGCTGGCAAAGACATATTCATCTGCCCCACATACATTCCAGACTGAAGGTTGTCATGACATTGTTTAAAGACATTGGGCCTCATTCACCAATATCTTCCTAAGTTTTCTCTTAAATATGTTCTTAAGAAAGGTGTACTGAATCTAAGTACTTAAGTAAAAGTACAAATAACCATCCAAATAAATAAGATATGAAGGCGTCTTACACAGCCTGGCGGAGAAGTAAACAACGCTGGTGAGAGAAATAGATGGCAACTATGATTTAAAAACGGGAATAATAAAAAACAAACATTTTCACTTTTACCGGAGGCTGTATTACCGAGGGTCAGCGGCACTGTGCCCGGGCTCTGGAGCACCGGAGCCGGCTTGGAAGCCGATGAGCTGGAAAAACTGATCAGAAAATGGAACAGAACATTGTATAAATGTAGTGGAGTATAAAGTATAGATAATTGCTGCAAAATGTAATGAAGTAAAAGTCAAAAGTATGCACTATTGATTCTACTTAAGTAAAGTAAAGATATGTGAAAAATTTACCTAAGTACAGTAACGAAGTATTTGTACTTCATTACATTCCACCACTGCATTTTGCCCCTATAAATAGCGCAATCAGTCACCAAGTAACACAGGATTTAATCAGTTTAATTGCTGATGTAAATTACAGTGTTTGTGTTTCTTTGCATGCTATGATTTCTTTCCAACAAATGATCAGAAATACATTACAGTAAAATACTATCATTGTAAACGACTGTAGAATTAAATAAAATGCAGTTATTTGGAGCAAACTGTGATCACTCAAATGTGCGTAAGAGTGCTCTTCAGTGTTCGTAGATTTTGTTCTTAGATAAGAACAAATCCAAGATAAGAAAACATTAATGAATGTCAGAATTTTCGTAAAATGTGCTTAAGTGGGGTTTAAGAACACGTTTCTTTGTAAGAACGATTGGTGAATGAGGCCCATTGTTGTCGTGTTTTTTAAGTCAACTTTCTTTTTAATGTTTGCTCATTCCACAAAACAACACTTGATTAAGTGTCTGTAAGAAGAAACTGGCACAGAGCCAGAAGTATAAGTAAAGAGAATGTCAGACCCATCGGCATCTGTGTGTGTGTGTGTGTGTGTGTGTGTGTGTGTGTGTGTGTGTGTGTGTGTGTGTGTGTGTGTGTGTGTGTGTGTGTGTGCGCCTGCCAAGCATGCTTGAAAGAAGTTTAAGGAAGAAGTTTGAGGAAGAAGTGCAGATACACACAGGTGTTCCCATCAGGGGTGTAGTGCTATTTGTTTGTGCAAAGCAGAAAACCTGTTTTTACTTTGGGTGCCTTTCTTTGTTTGCCCTTTAGTACCGGAGGCCAACTCTGACCCTGGTAGAGGTAGTAATTTGTGCCGTGAAAGATAAACGCAGTATCATCAGGAACCGCGGTTTCCTCCGACAGCTCATCAAACTGGACTGCCAGCTCTTCAGCACGCACTGAGCGAACGGTGTATCCAGATGTCTTCCCTCCTACCTAAACCGGAACCAAACCGTATAACCCTAACTATGTAACGAAGTACATTTACTCCAGTACTGTCCTTTAGTCCAAATGTTGAGGTACTTGTACTTGAGTCTTTTCTTTTCATGCCACTTTCTACCTCTATTCTGCTACATTTCAAAGAGAAATATTGTACTTTTTACTCCACTACATTCATCTGTTACAGCTTTAGTTACTAGTTACTTTAGTTACTCCACTACATTCATCTGTTACAGCTTTAGTTAGTTTCTTTACACATTACGATTACTGCACACAAAACACATGTAGATTATAAAATCTGATACCAACAACATAACAGCTATACAAGTCCAGCTGAGATAATTAGACCATTAACGACACTACTGTTTGGAGAGAAAGGGAAGAGACAGAACTAGAGATGGACAGAAAGAAGGAAAGACAGACAGCCAGACAGAAGGAAAGTTGATTGACTAAAACTACTGATTATTTACATGGAGTCTGGTGGAGTTTGGTGATGGTGATTTCGGGCTGTTTCATGTAAAACAAAAAGGAACTTCCTCTTTAACTAAAAGGTCTATCTCTGTAGGGATCCTTTCCATAATGTTGTCAGACACTTTGAATAATAATCTGAGTCTGTCAGCGGCAACAACAGAGCTTTTAGTGGATGAAAACTAACGCTGACCATTTGTCCTTTAGGGTTAAATTTTGCTTGTGTGTTTGTCTTGTGTTCCATTGTTCTAACATCTCAATAACCCGAAAAATTCCCTTTGGTCCTACAGCCCACTAGTCCGACGTTCCTTTCTTTTGAAAAAATTAAACCCTCTGCTCTGACATCCCATTGTTTCGACCATATAAGCTTTTGTGCATCACCTCCCATAATCTAAAATCTGCATCAACAATAACAAGCAAAATTACTTTTCTCTAGCTTATGAACACATTCAAATGTTTAACTTAGTCCAAAGTCCAACAGGGTAAAGTTAGTTTTGGGTTGGATATGTATTTATTTTCCCATTTTCAATGATGATGAATAGGAACTAACTTGATCATTGAGAAGACGTCTCATCTTTGCTGTTTCAAACAGGAAAAGATGGGTTTCCCGACATGTTAAACAATGCAAAAATCCTAAAGAAATATTATGAATAATTGTCTCTAATAGTAAAAGTATAAGTCCAAGAGTCAAAGGAATTAATCTTGCTGTTCAAATAATAGCTTACATTAATAATGGTGTATGAGAGCTGCCCAAAGCAACTTGCACTTCAGCGTCCGTGGTCTAGGCTACATTGTCAGGGGGAATATCACTGACACATCTTACCGGTGCATCTGCAAGTTAACGCTACGCTAGAGAAAAGTAGTTTTGCTTGTTATTGTTGATTCAGATTTTAGATTATGGGAGGTGATCCACAAAAGCTTAATGTATATGGTTGGAACAATGGGATGTCGGAGAAATGACATGGCACCCTGGTTCATGGGATGTAACTTTTACTTTAGTTTTCTCTGAAACTCTTTACGCTTGATACTGAACCAATGTAAAAGATTGTTGGACCCATTAGTCACTTAGACAAAAAAAGGGAAATTTTTTTAAGTCAACTTTCTTTTTAATGTTTGCTTATTCCACAAAACAACACTTGATTAAGTGGCTGTAAGAAGAAGCTGGCACAGAGCCAGACGTATAAGTAAACAGAATGTCAGACCCATCGGCATGTGTGTTTGTGTCTGTGTGTGTGTGTTTTTTGTGTGTGTTTGTGTGTGTGTGTGTGTGTGTGTGTGTGTGTGTTTTGCCAAGCATGCTTGAAAGAAGTTTAAGGAAGAAGTTTGTGGAAGAAGTGCAGATACACACAGGTGTTCCCATCAGGGGTGTAATGCTATTTGTTTTTGCAAAGCAGAAAACCTGTTTTTACTTTGGGTGCCTTTCTTTGTTTGCCCTTTAGTACCGGAGACCAACTCTGACCCTGGTAGAGGTAGTAATTTGTGCCGTGAAAGATAAAGGCAGTATCATCAGGAACCGCGGTTTCCTCCGACAGCTCATCAAACTGGACTGCCAGCTCTTCAGCACGCACTGAGCGAACGGTGTATCCAGATGTCTTCCCTCCTACCTAAACCGGAACCAAACCGTATAACCCTAACCATGTAACTAAGTACATTTACTCCAGTACTGTCCTTTAGTCCAAATGTTGAGGTACTTGTACTTGAGTCTTTTCTTTTCATGCCACTTTCTACCTCTATTCTGCTAAATTTCAAAGATAAATATTGTACTTTTTACTCCACTACATTCATCTGTTACAGCTTTAGTTACTAGTTACTTTAGTTACTCTACTACATTCATCTGTTACAGCTTTAGTTAGTTTCTTTACACATTACGATTACTGCACACAAAACACATGTAGATTATAAAATCTGATACCAACAACATAACAGCTATACAAGTCCAGCTGAGATAATTAGACCATTAAACACACAACTGTTTGGAGAGAAAGGGAAGAGACAGAAATAGAGATGGACAGAAAGAAGGAAAGACAGACAGCCAGACAGAAGGAAAGTTGATTGACTAAAACTACTGATTATTTACATGGAGTCTGGTGGAGTTTGGTTATGGTGATTTCGGGCTGTTTCATGTAAAACAAAAAGGAACTTCCTCTTTAACTAAAAGGTCTATCTCTGTAGGGATCCTTTCCATAATGTTGTCAGACACTTTGAATAATAATCTGAGTCTGTCAGTGGCAACAACCGAGCTTTTAGTGGATGAAAACTAACGCTGACCATTTGTCCTTTAGGGTTAAATTTTGCTTGTGTGTTTGTCTTGTGTTCCATTGTTCCGACATCTCAATAACCCGAAAAATTCCCTTTGGTCCTACAGCCCACTAGTCCGACGTTCCTTTCTTTTGAAAAAATTAAACCCTCTGCTCTGACATCCCATTGTTTCGACCATATAAGCTTTTGTGCATCACCTCCCATAATCTAAAATCTGCATCAACAATAACAAGCAAAATTACTTTTCTCTAGCTTATGAACACATTCAAATGTTTAACTTAGTCCAAAGTCCAACAGGGTAAAGTTAGTTTTGGGTTGGATATGTATTTATTTTCCCATTTTCAATGATGATGAATAGGAACTAACTTGATCATTGAGAAGACGTCTCATCTTTGCTGTTTCAAACAGGAAAAGATGGGTTTCCCGACATGTTAAACAATGCAAAAATCCTAAAGAAATATTATGAATAATTGTCTCTAATAGTAAAAGTATAAGTCCAAGAGTCAAAGGAATTAATCTTGCTGTTCAAATAATAGCTTACATTAATAATGGTGTATGAGAGCTGCCCAAAGCAACTTGCACTTCAGCGTCCGTGGTCTAGGCTACATTGTCAGGGGGAATATCACTGACACATCTTACCGGTGCATCTGCAAGTTAACGCTACGCTAGAGAAAAGTAGTTTTGCTTGTTATTGTTGATTCAGATTTTAGATTATGGGAGGTGATCCACAAAAGCTTAATGTATATGGTTGGAACAATGGGATGTCGGAGAAATGACATGGCACCCTGGTTCATGGGATGTAACTTTACTTTAGTTTTCTCTGGAAACTCTTTACACTTGATACTGAACCAATGTAAAAGATTGTTGGACCCATTAGTCACTTAGGCAAAAAAAAAAAAATTTTTTAAGTCAACTTTCTTTTTAATGTTTGCTCATTCCACAAAACAACACTTGATTAAGTGGCTGTAAAAGAAGCTGGCACAGAGCCAGAAGTATAAGTAAACAGAATGTCAGACCCATCGCATGTGTGTGTGTGTGTGTGTGTTTGTGTCTGTGTGTTTGTGTGTGTGTGTGTGTGTGTGTGTGTGTGTGTGTGTGTGTGTGTGGGGTGTGTGTGTGTGTGTGTGTGTGTGGTGTGTGTGTGTGTGTGTGTGTCGCCTGCCAAGCATGCTTGAAAGAAGTTTAAGGAAGAAGTTTGTGGAAGAGGTGCAGATACACACAGGTGTTCCCATCAGGGTGTAATGCTATTTGTTTTTGCAAAGCAGAAAACCTGTTTTACTTGGGTGCCTTTCTTTGTTTGGCCTTTTAGTACCGGGCGACCCCAACTCTGACCCTGGTAGAGGTAGTAAATTGTTGCCGTGAAAGATAAAGGCAGTATCATCAGGAACCGCGGTTTTCCTCCGACAGCTCATCAAACTGGACTGCCAGCTCTTCAGCACGCACTGAGCGAACGGTGTATCCAGATGTCTTCCCTCCTACCTAAACCGGAACCAAACCGTATAACCCTAACCATGTAACTAAGTACATTTACTCCAGTACTGTCCTTTAGTCCAAATGTTGAGGTACTTGTACTTGAGTCTGTTCTTTTCATGCCACTTTCTACCTCTATTCTGCTACATTTCAAAGATAAATATTGTACTTTTTACTCCACTACATTCATCTGTTACAGCTTTAGTTACTAGTTACTTTAGTTACTCCACTACATTCATCTGTTACAGCTTTAGTTAGTTTCTTTACACATTACGATTACTGCACACAAAACACATGTAGATTATAAAATCTGATACCAACAACATAACAGCTATACAAGTCCAGCTGAGATAATTAGACCATTAACCACACAACTGTTTGGAGAGAAAGGGAAGAGACAGAAATAGAGATGGACAGAAAGAAGGAAAGACAGACAGCCAGACAGAAGGAAAGTTGATTGACTAAAACTACTGATTATTTACATGGAGTCTGGTGGGTTTGGTGATGGTGATTTCGGGGCTGTTTCATGTAAACGAAAAAGGAACTTCCTCTTTAACTAAAAGGTTTATCTCTGTAGGGATCCTTTCCATAATGTTGTCAGACACTTAGAATAATAATCTGAGTCTGTCAGCGGCAACAACAGAACTTTTAGTGGATGAAAACTAACGCTGACCATTTGTCCTTTAGGGTTAAATTTTGCTTGTTTGTTTATTTGGTGTTGCAGCCTCAGTTTGACGTGAGTCACGGTAAAACATGATTACACAGAACGAGTGCAGGGGCCGAGCAAATAAAAGTTTGAGACAGAGAATAAACAAAGCCAAAGTACAGTTTCTCTGATTTATCTCATAAAAAGGAACATCTCTCTTTGTCCAGTCTGTGTTCCTCTGTCTGCGCTTCAACCAGGAGAAGGTAAGCTGTTAGAAAGATGGATTGTTTTTATGTGTTTCACATACAAGTTTAAATACTCTGCCAACCAATGTTGGGCAAGTGACTTCCAAAATGTAATACATTATAGATTACTAGTTACTTTCATTTGAGATTAGTCATATAACAATATTACTGTCTCTGAATTGCAATGCTTTACACCATTTTTACGTTACTTTTGAGTTACTTTCGCCAAAATAAAAGTGGAAGTTTGACTTGGCAGCTAGCTTGTGAATTTCACCACCGGATCAATAAAGTCTCCTTTTTATCCACTTTAATACATTAAATACTAATAATAATAATAATAATAATAATAATAATAATAATAATTTGTATAATTAACATGAATTTGCAAAGTAACTAAAGCTATAAAATTACAAAAGTAAAACATACAATAGGCAAGTAGGAGAAAATGAAAATACTCAGTTAAAAGTACCTTACAGTTGTATTGAAGTACGGTATAGTTAATTTCCACGGCTGATAAAATGCAATATTTACGTGTAGCAATCAACATTGTGACCACGGGAACAGTGACAGCTTGCTTCAACGCAGCGTAAAAAAACTCCTGAAAATAATATCTATCTCACTCTGCAGTCATTGAATTTGTGAGCCACTCACAAACATTCACAAATGTCTGCAGTCATCTCAACCATTGAATACAGCAATAGGAAATAACACTACTCAGGGCTTTTTTTTTCTTCCTGTGAAGTATTGTTTTGTGGTGAAACAAACACCACTAAATGTTACGTTGAAATGCATTGTAACTCCCATTACTGAGATTGTAGCGGCT
This sequence comes from Perca fluviatilis, assembly GCF_010015445.1. NCBI lineage: Eukaryota > Metazoa > Chordata > Actinopteri > Perciformes > Percidae > Perca > Perca fluviatilis. The sequence continues at coordinate 41,307,946 of NC_053117.1, read as the reverse complement.
ATATTATTATCGAAATTTCATTAGTAATGCGGTATATTACTGAGTTACAGCCAAAAGGAATACATTGCTGTAATTGTGTTACTTTTGAAACAGGTTACTCCCAACACTGCTGCAAACAGTTAAATACAGTTAAAATGAAAAAAAAACTACTGTATGTTTAACACATTGAGTTTGAGATGTAAATTCAGTAAATTCGTTTTTGGAGGTTCAAAGCCTCTGTAAGCTTTAGGGGAGCGCAGGGCACAGAGTAACGCAGGGTTGAATGTAACACAGATTTTTTAGATGGTTGCAAAGGGTAGAACCGGATGTGCTTCAGGGCATGTAAGGATATTGCCATTAGACGTGCCATCTTGGAATTCTGTTTACTTCCGCTGTCTCCGAGAGAGAGAAGAAATTGTGTTTTCTAATGTCATGTAAGTATTTTTTTTGGTCAGAAGTATTTTTCAATTTCTAAAGAGTGTGTGAAAGTCAGTGTATCTGATCTTATATTGCCTTGATCACCGTTCTCTTGGCTAAAACATTTTACCATTTTAAAAGATGTGACCATCGCTTAGCAAGTGCTAGCCAGTCCTGAGGTAAACGCGTCGCAGCGGGGCTTAGTTGTAACGCGGTGTTACAACTAAGCTGCACCTATAATTATACAACAAAAGAAGCCATTTTTAACTCACAAAGTCTTTTATTTGCATTAATGTTTCAAAACCAATATTTTGAAAGTATTGAAGTACAGCGTGAACATTAACAACTATGTATTGCATTTCTATTGTCCACAGAGAGAGAATTTTTCATTATTATTTTTTTACATTTTATTGTTATTTTTTTATTTTTTATTATTTTTTAATAGATCCACAAATCATATTATGCAGAGTTTAGTAAATAAGTGTTTATACAGTTTTATTAGGTGTATAGCACAATGTTATTGAATTATTTGTGTTAAATCCAACTTTTCAACAAGTGTTACAACTAACCCTCTATCGGTTACAACTAACCCCGCAAATTGGTCAGGTAGTATCATTTCACCTATCGCCACTCATGGTGGTGTTACTTTGTGCCCCGTGCTCCCCTACATTTTTCTCAGTAGCCTGACATAAAATATGGCTTTCACTCAGTCAACAAAAGGTCTATTAGTGTTTTTTATTTTGAGTTTAACACAAAAAAATCTGCTAATTTTCTTAAATCACCAAACCCACCAGACTCCATGTAAATAATCAATATTTTAGCGTGTATAGAGCCAGCATATTTCCACATGTACTGCAAATGGGTTAATTAATTCATTTAACTTTTAAAGTGGACGCTAACTGATGCTGAACATTTGTCCTGTTGGGTTATGTCATAGTCTGGTTCACTGCTGCTGGTTACAGCGTTCGCGCTCAATATTGGACCAGCTCCAAAGATTGTTGTTCACATCAGTCACTTAGACACAAATGCATGGGGGAAAAATTACCCTTTAAGACCCACTTTTATTTTTGGGCTTTTAACTATTTTTTTTCACTTCCTTTGAAACAGGAAAAAACTTTAATAAAACATCTGGTTGATAATGGTATTCGTCAGAACTTCATCAGTTTAAACAAAAGAAGCTTGTGTTAGAGGTGAAAAGATTTTAGTATATCCGAATTGTAATGTTTGTAAATTAAATTGAATTAACCGTGCTTAGTCTATTTAATATTTGCTGAACTAAAGGCTGAGTTTTACCAGTTTAGGAATGTGAGATACTAATTAGATATAGAGATAAGAGCATTATTTCAATTTGTAATAACTAATGCTCTGCCCTCTTTACTTCATGTCCGACGCAATGGCATCACCAACCCCTCTTGTCCAAGGCCAACACCACCTTCTCTGTGGCTTTGCTCAAAAAGTTTTGATATGACAAAAAGACAGGGAATTTCATCTACTCCCCTTTCAGCATCTCTTCAGCCCTCGCTATGGTGATGCTCGGGGCCAGTTTAGTTCAGTTCAGTTCAATTTTATTTATATAGCAATTTTAAAATCAATCATAGTTCTTAACAAGCTCCAAAAAATCAAAGAGATAATATATACAAACAATACACAATATACAATACAAAATAACCAACAGTAAAAAAAAAGGTCAAGGTATCAAAGCTCAACTTGAATTGAAAGCCAATGAATAATAATGTGTCTTAAGAAATTACTTGAATGTTTCAGTGGTCCGAGCTGTTCTTATATGAATAGGTAGACTATTCCAGAGGTTTGGAGCAGCCACTGCAAAGGCTCGGTCACCTTTTATTTTTTTAACCTGGATCTGGGCACATCGAGTAGCATCTGATTGGACGACCTCAGTGCTTTGACAGGTGTGTGGACATGTAAACCTCTGATAAATAAGGCAACAACCCATTTAAGATCTTGAAAACAATTAATACAATTTTAAATTCAATCCTGAAACAGACAGGAAGCCAGTTGTAATGTCGAGCTGCTGAGCTCTGGACTAACTGTAACCGACGAAGGGATGAAGGACCCAATCCAACATATAAACAGTTACAGTAGTCTAAACAAGATGTAATAAATGTGTGTATGACTCTTTCAAAGTCTTTGCGTACCAGTTAAGGATTAACCTTAGCCAAAAGTCTCAGCTGGAAGAAACTGGTTTTAACAACTGAACTAATCTGATAGTCAAATTTAAAAGCACTGTCAAAAATCACACCCAGATTCTTAGTAAAATTATGAAAATAAAGTTAAAAAAGTACCAAGAGCATCTACACAAGTACTAAAATGTACAGCACGACCAAACACAACAATTTCAGTCTTATTATCATAGAGACAGAGAAAATTCTGATCCAACCATATTTTGAGATCTCTCAAGCTGTTTAACAAAGGCTGGATAGTGTCCTTGTCATTGGTTTTTACAGGCAAATACATTTGTACATCGTCTGCAAAACGACCCCAAGGGCAGCATGTACAGAGAAAAGAGCATGGGTCCCAAAATGGAACCTTGGCGGACCACACAAGAAAGAGGTGCAGCAGATGAAGATTAATTCCCAAGGTGTACAGCAAAACTCCTATCTGTCAAGTAAGATTCAAACCATTTTAATGCTATGTAGAGCTGTAGAAATGACGATAGGTGTAAAGCGAGCCATGGGTATCCTGCTCTGCCTTTGAGAAAATGAAAGCTCAGATGAGCCATTTTGGAATCTGCGTGTTATGAGGTCATAACAAGCAAGGTTACCTCCCCTTTCTCTGCCTTGCCCGCCCAGAGAATTTGGCCAACCCATGAGAGAGAGAGACATCATGGCTTTCAAACGAGAAAAGTGGCAGTTGGTCAAGGCCACACCCCCACCCACCACTTTGCCCCTCCCTCTCTCCTCCTCAATAGCTTCAGACACAGAAATGGCACAGACTAAGGAAAGCTCATTGTGGGACTGGCTCTAGTGGCTGTAATTCTGCACCAAGGCTGAATTTCGGGAAAGAGACTTCAGATACAGTATTAGGGGATGTTGAAGTTAAAAAGTTAAAACCCGGCTTATGTTTTCAAAACAATGTACTTGCTAGATCTAATCAAATAACTACACTTATTAGCATTGGTCTGGCTCACACCATCTGTAGCTTCTAAAGAATTGATTAGGTCATGGCTTTTATTTAGCATACTGTAGGAGACTCATTGTCCCCACAGGAAAGGTAACTGTTGTCTCTTTTTGGGGAGCCATCCCCTGTTGAGCTAGACGTGATTAGAACAAAGGAAATGCATATTACTGTAGAATCAACACTTCCATGATAAACAACTTTAGTCTGTGACTTGAAATTCAGAGGTGTGTCCTTATCCTGAGAGACAGGAATAAATGTGGGAGCAGGAGAAAGATTCGAGACTGTTTTTATGTGACTCCAAAAGGAGAAGCATGGATTCAGTCCGCTGTTAACTGCAGTGTTTTCATGTTTAATTGTGTTTTGATTGTCGTTTTCATGTTGTTTTATTAAACACTTTGGTTAACTTTCAATTCGAACCCGGCCTCTCCTTCCTCCTCCAGAAATCGAAGATCACGTCATTTAGAGAATTCTTAACAGGGACCACTAAGGTTTATATAAAAGAGACTTCAGATACATTATTAGGGGACCACTAAGGTCTATATAAAAGAGACTTCAGATACAGTATTAGGGGACCAATAAGGTCTATATAAAAGAGACTTCAGATACAGTATTAGGGGACCACTAAGGTCTATATAAAAGAGACTTCAGATACAGTATTAGGGGACCACTAAGGTCTATTTAAAAGCATCCGAAGAGCACCATGTCATGGGAGCTTTAAAGCAGGGGTTTTCAAATTGGGTGAATGTGAGCCTCCCCTTAGAGTAGGTAAGGACAGCCGAACCCCCCCTTCCCCAAAATCCCGTCCGCCTGCCCTTTAGTATGACTGTTTCGGAGTTCAGGAGCTTCACAGTTTGCCGTGACAGCGGCGCAGTGCCTGCCCGGTTCGCTGGCTTTCTGCCTGACTGTCAGACCCCGATACATGCTGGCTGGAGCTCTCTCAGGAGATACTGAATACTGGCCCAGAGAAAAGGAGAAGATATCGGACAATGGAGCGGGACATGTGGATTTAAATCAGTGGCGCAGTGGACTTGCAATGGGCGGTGTGCAGGACCTGCCGGCAGCGGTTCACGGTACGTTAACTTTTTTTTCCAACATGGATCCTCAGCGAACAGTGCTGACAGCATAGGTGTGTGTGTGTGTGTGTGTGGTGTGTGTGTGTGTGTGTGTGTGTGTTGTGTGTGTGTGTGTGTGTGTGTGTGCGTGTGTGCACGCGCAACACACAGGAGAATGAATAGTAACGAAACTCTGTATCAGGTGCTTTGTACCGTAAGATTAGTTGATGAGTTTATGTGTCGGGGACTCGGGCCAGAAATCAAGTTTGAACGACGTACCTGGACATGTCTGTAGTTTGGAAAGCTAATGGACAGTTTGAAGAAAGCTGCCGCTGAGGAAAAAAGGGTTTGTGTGTGTGTATGTGTGTGTGTGTGTGTGTGCGTACTGTGTGTGTGTGTGTCTGTGTCTGTGTGTGTTTGTGTATGTGTGTGTCTGTGTGTGTGCATGTCTGCGTGTCTGTGCGTGTGTGTGTTTGTGTGTGTGTGTGTGTGTGTGTGTGTGTGAGTGTGTGTGTGTGTGCGTTTGTGTGTGTGTGTCTGTGTGTGTCTGTGTGTGTTTGTGTATGTGTGTGTCTGTGTGTGTGTGTGTCTGTGTGTGTGTGTGTGTGTGTGTGTGTGTGTGTGTGTGTGTGTGTGCTGGGCTGCAGCCACATGGCTCCGTCTAGTGGACTGATACTAGGACTACAGCACCAGATGTGCAACAGTTTCCTCTGACTGCATTCACTGACACTGATGGGAATGAGACAAGAAGAGCCAATGAGTAGAGGAGCAGCAGGAGAAATGATTTGTTTCCTCTGCAGATGAAAGACTGAGATCAGCCACGAGGGTCAGTGTGAGGACAAAGAAACCTCTCTGTTTGTGGAACAGTACAGCCAGACAATACCAGCTTGTAAGAGAAGGTAAGAGAACAACCTCTAACCCTACATTTTTTTAACACAAACCTTATCCCAAACCTAAAGAACAGGAATTTCCTTCATTGGTGGTCTTCCTCTCTGCCTGACGGGACCATCTCAAAACTGGACTAAGCAGAACCCAGCTGTGTACGATCGAATCCGTAGGTTTTGCACTTTTTGTGATTGTGTGTATAAAATTCTTTGCAGAAATGAGCATGACCTATTTCATGTGATGCAGCTCAATTCAGGGAACGCATTTATATTTTGTATATATATTTTAACTGTCCCGTTCTTCTTTACCTAAACCCAACCATCACGCTCTTCTTTACTTAAACCCAACTGTCCCGTTCTTCTTTACCTAAACCCAACTGTCCCGTTCTTCTTTACCTAAACCCAACTGTCCCGTTCTTCTTTACCTAAACCCAACTGTCCCGTTCTTCTTTTCCTAAACCCAACTGTCCCGTTCTTGTTTTTTTCCAAAATCCAACTGTCCCGTTCTTCTTTTCCCCTAACCCTAACCCTTGCATGCTTATATATGACGCTAATGTAGACTTTTATTGTTAATAACAATGCCAAAGGCACCAGACCAAGCTTCCATATTTTACAAGATGGGAAGGACAATGTGTTGCACAGTTCAAGTACCAGTAAATTAGTTTGCATAATGCATGCATTTACAGGGACAACATAAATGGATAAATACTTAAAAAAAACAAAGTAACAGTGTGAAAGAAAAAAGCAAAGCAAATAGGCTATTCAGTATTAATTACGTTTTTAAAGATGATTTTCTTGGGGCACTTTCAGCCTTTATTTTTGACAGGACAGCTGAAAAAATGAAAGGGGAGAAAGAGGTGGAACAACACGCAGCAAAGGATTGCAGGATCCGGGCCCTGCCACACCAAGGAGGAAACTTCTATAAATGGCTGCCCGCTCTACTAAACGAGCTATCCAGGCGCCAAATTGCACTTGCAACGACAATACTACTCTCAGTAATAGCAGTAATAGCATGGGTAGTGGGTGCAGAAAGAACGGCGGGTGCAGCAGTACTAGCCACAATATTACTGGCAGTAATAGTGGTAATAGCAGGGGCAGTAGGTGCAGCAGAAAATGCGGGTGCAGCGGGTGCAGCAGTAATAGCAGGGACAGTAGATGTAGTAGGAACTGAGGGTGCAGCAGTATATAGCGGGGGTAGTAGGTCTTGGGGCATTTTCAGCCTTTATTTTTGACAGGACAGGTCAAGAAATAAAAGGGAAAAAGAGGGGGAGCAACACGCAGCAAAGGATTGCAGGTCTGAGCTGAAAGGGGCCCCGCCACACCCAGGAGGAAACCTCTATAAATGGCTGCATGCTCCACCAACCAAGCTATCCAGGAACCAAATTGCACTTGCAGCCACAATACTACTCTCAGTAATAGCAGTAAAAGCAGGGGCAGTAGGTGCAGTAGGAACTGTGGTTGTGGCAGTAATAGCAGGGGCAGTAGGTGCAGTAGGAACTGTAGTTGCAGCAGTAATAGCAGTAATAGCAGGGGCAGTAGGTGCATTAGGAACTGTGGTTGCAGCAGTAATAGCAGGGGCAGTAGGTGCATTAGGAATTGTGGTTGCGGCAGTAATAGCAGAGGCAGTAGGTGCAGTAGGAACTGTGGTTGCTGCAGTAATAGCAGGGGCAGTAGATGCAGTAGGAACTGTGGTTGCAGCAGTAATAGCAGTAATAGCAGGGCCAGTAGATGCAGTAGGAACTGCGGTTGCGGCAGTAAAAGCAGTAATAGCAGGGGCAGTAGGTGCAGTAGGAACTGCGGTTGCAGCAGTAATAGCAGGGGCAGTAGGTGCAGTAGGAACTGCGGTTGCGGCAGTAATAGCAGGGGCAGTAGGTGCAGTAGGAACTGTGGTTGCAGCAGTAATAGCAGTAATAGCAGGGCCAGTAGGTGCAGTAGGAACTGCGGTTGCGGCAGTAAAAGCAGTAATAGCAGGGGCAGTAGGTGCAGTAGGAACTGCGGTTGCAGCAGTAATAGCAGGGGCAGTAGGTGCAGTAGGAACTGCGGTTGCGGCAGTAATAGCAGGGGCAGTAGGTGCAGTAGGAACTGTGGTTGCAGCAGTAATAGCAGTAATAGCAGGGGCAGTAGTTGCAATAGGAACTGCGGTTGCGGCAGGAATAGCAGGGGCAGTAGGTGCAGTAGGAACTGCAGGTGCAGAGGGTGCAGCAGTAATAGCAGGGGCAGTAGGTGCAGTAGGAACTGCAGTTGTGGCAGTAATAGCAGGGGCAGTAGGTGCAGTAGGAACTGCTGGTGCAGAAGGTGCAGCAGTAATAGCAGGGGCAGTAGGTGCAGTAGGAACTGTGGTTGCGGCAGTAATAGCAGGGGCAGTAGGTGCAGTAGGAACTGCGGTTGCGGCAGTAATAGCAGGGGCAGTAGGTGCAGTAGAACTGCAGGTGCTGCGGGTGCAGCAGTATGAGCAGTAATAGCAGGGGCAGTAGGTGCAGTAGGAATTGCGATTGCAGCAGTAATTGCAGTAATAGCAGGGGCAGTAGGTGCAGTAGAAACTGCGGTTGCAGGAGTAAAAGCAGGGGCAGTAGGTTGTGTAGGAACAGGAATTGCAGCAAAAATAATAGCAGCTTTTGCCTTGGGGGCAGGAGTAGTAGGAGTAGCAAGATTATGGGTTGTGACAGATTTTTTTAGAGGGTCTGTCACTTACAACCATATTGCTGGTTGTTGCATGCTACTCAATTTTTTTACGATGTGTCCTTTGCTGGGACCCTGCTCTTACTTTTTCGGCTATTACTAATGTTCTTGTTGTTAGTGTAATCATTCTTGCTGTAATAGGAGCATGTACCTATACAACCCTGTCTCACGGCAGTTTGTGAAATGGTCACCTTATTTAATCTATTGATTCGTGTATAAGGACATGTTTATGTGTGTATTGTCGCATTCTTGATGCTTCCCATTTTATGCTCTCCAACATGATGAAAACAATATAAACATGTACGTGTACACAAACTGTTGACCTATAAGATTTATAGCAGTCTAACTTGTGTGAATGGCAAAGTATCGGCATTTACTTTGAGAGGAAAAAACAAAAGACAGCGGTTGGCTCGATATTGATGCATCAAACTTTACCATTTATTCTCTAATGTTTTAAACTCAGACTTGAATCTATGCTTCTCCTTTAAGGTTTCGGGATGGTTTGCCATAGGGGGATACAGAGTAGCTTATAGTAGTTATAGCTCAGTGTGAGATTAAGCCCTTGTGTTGTCTTCCCATCTGGGTCAAAATTTTAAATATACATATTTTTTTTTGACATTTTGGTTGTCTTTTTCAACATTTTTGACATTTCTCTTGATGTCTTTGAAGTTTTTATCAATTTTTTTCTATGTTTTTGTTGGTTTTTCCGACATTTTTGACACTTTCTTTAACGTTCTTTTGTTTTTTATTTTTTATCCAAATGCTATAAAATTTTGGATTTTTGTGTATGAAAGTAGTTAAAAGATCATTTATTTTCCATCAAATTTGGTTGGAAGAAAACACACATTTCTGATATAGAAACTTTTTGAAAAGGAGGACAACAGGAGGGTTAACCAATACATTGCCGTACCATTTTGCTTGCATGATGTATTTTGATGACATCATTTTACTTACTAGCTTTTCATAAATGCAACAGCGCTGTTGCTTATTACTTATTCTGTATGTACATTTATAGAAAAATATAAAAGTGAACTTTTTGGGAGTATTGTGATTTTGCCAGGCTTAGCATATCTAATAATTAGTTTGTGGAATTTGAACTGTTAAATGAATGAAAGTGCAGACAAACTGTAATGTAATTATGTTCTGAAATTGATGAATAAAGACTTTGCAACATGTCAAAGGATATTTTCTATTTTATTCCATCAATCATTTGTATTCTGATTTTCTTTTTACATCAAAAACAGAATGAACTAATAAACAATGTTTTACATTCAAGTCTTCTCGTAGCTGTTCTCCCCTTATCCCTGGTGTTGTCTTCCCATCAGCCATGCAACTTGCTTTTCTGTGTAAAAATTTAAACTTGTTTTCAATATTTTGGTAATCTTTTCTGACACTTCTGTTGCTTTTTACGATGTTTTGGAAATGTTTTGACATTTTAGTCATTTTTTTCCAAGTATTTTTTGTCACTTTTTCTGATGTTTTTGCTGATTCTTTTTCAGCGTTCTTTTAAAAAAAACATTTAAATTGCTATAAAATTTACTAAAACACAAATTCAATTAAAGTAGAGAGCTGATCATTTCATTTACTTCTGAAGAGCATTGTAGGGAACCATCCACGATATTTTGTTTTAAAATTTGTTTGAAAGAAACCCAAATCTCGGATATAGAAACTTTTTGAAAATGGGTCAGATTAGACTAAAAACTAGATTATAGAAACTATAGAAACTTTTTGAAAATGGGTCAGATTAGACTAAAAACTAGATTAAACTGAAGGGTTACTCTTGCTGTAAGACTGAACCTCTAAAAAAACTCTTGCATGTTAACTATGTCTGTGACTAAGTTACTGAGTGTCTAACAACATTATGGAAAGGACCTACAGAGATACAATTTTGTATAAAGAGTAACTAACATGATGCAGCCCTGATATCGCTATTGCCAAACTATCTATCCATCTATCGCCAACTGCTTATCTGGGGTCAAGTCGCGGGGGTGTTCCCAGGCCAGAGTGGAGACATAATCCCTCCACCTAGTCCTGGATCTTCACCCAAGGCCTCCACCTAGTACTACATCTTCTCCGAGGTCTCCTCCCTGCTGGACATCCCTCCACCTAGTCCTGGGTCTTCCCAGAGGCCTCCTTCCAGCTGGATGTCCCTCCACCTAGTCCTGGGTCTTCCCCAAGGCCACCTCCCAGCTGGACGTCTCTCCACCTAGTCCTGGTGTGGAGTTGTTTGAATACCTCAGCAAATCCCCCATCATCCTCCAGCTCTGCCTCTGACATAGAGGTCCGTATCTCGCACCCAGTGCAGCGCAGTGCAAAGCCCGACCCAAGTGTCTTTGCTAGTTGAAGACCGACGCAGTTGTCAGTTTCCTGTCCAGCGCCCACGTCGTTTAAATAGCAAATGCACATGCGCCCATCTGTGGCCCATGGGCATGCTGGTCTTACAGGGAGGTGTGTTAAGGTCAGGGTGGGAGCTAGACACTCAGTACAGTGGGTGCAGAGCTTTACCATGTGGCCCCCTTCTACCAAATCAATATAAAATTAAAACCGTTAAAAAAATGATAAAATATCTGATGAATGCATATGTTATAATGTGTGACTTGTTGAGCCATGTAAGCCTATATGTCAAATAAAACACAAAGAAAAGCCAAATGTTTTGACAAGTTTGTCTTGATGAACAAAGAAAGCAGCGAGACAAGTAAAAATGTTTCAGCACCACGGACAGCGACAGATGATGGACAGCGATGGTGCTGAACAGACCAAGTGCACTCAATCATTGCCACACTATATAATTGGCATGGCACTAATTATACTGTATATATTGAACACAAAATTTGTCTCCTTAGGTAGGATACATGTGCTAGATGAAAACTTGGATGAGAACTTTGAGTAAAACAGATTTATAACATTCTGAGTGACTTATTCATAACAAAAATATAAATTCTTAAAGATGATTTTTTTTCTTATCATTTTGTTGTCTGCTTAACATTCCTCCACAACAAATAAATCTAACAAAACTATACACATATCATGGTCCCTTATTAAATCTTCATCCTCCTCTCCTTTGTCCTTGTCGATATGTATGTGCCGCTCCACATTCCAGGTGATATTTGACAGTCTGGCCTCATTCATACATGAAAGGCCAGGCCTATGTCTTAATGAGCCACAGGCGGCTCAAACTTCGAGGAATGGCAGGACGGCATCGGTGGTGAGATCCATGTTTAACTCAGAATACAATGTACGAAAAGAGTGAAACTCCTCCATTGCGTCTTCTGGCTCGGGCATGTCTTCTGAGTGGAAACGTGCCAGCGCAAGCATTTTCTCCTCAGCATCAGGGTGCTCAAACCGCTTTGGGTAGAGTACTGCGAAGAGTGTGGCCATTTTTTAAAAATCAACTTTCAAACTGCCCCACAAAAACATTGAGAATGTTACATATGAAGCTGATCTTTTGAACTTTTGTCTTAGTTTATAATGATGCGCGCAGCCGTGGGTCTCTGGGTCTTATCAGCGGTGATCTACGCGGGCAGAGCCAACAGCGTTTCCCTGGTGAACAAAGCAAACAACGAGTTTTTCTTCTGACTCTACAGGCAGTTAGAAGCTCATGCTGACTCACAAGGAGAGAATATCTTCTTCTCCCCAGCTAGTGTGTCGACTGCCTTGGCTGCGTTGTCCGTGGGAGCGCAGGGGGAGACTCACCGTCAGCTTTTCAGTGGTCTGGGCTTCAACAGCTCCCTCCTGACGCAGACAGATGTGGACCAGGCCTTCCAGACCTTCCTTCAGAGAGTCAACAACAACAAAACAGATGGGTTCTATGTTGACTTCACCAAACCACAGAAAGTGCTGATACCATCAATAAATATGTGGAAGAGAAGACTAACGGGAAGCTTGACCAGCTGGTGGAAGACCTGGATCCAAGCACAGTCATATATCTCATCAGCTACATCTACTACAAAGGTAAGAAGGTCCTGTGGGATGAGAGCTAGTCAGTCTGTAATAATCTAATGTAGTAATGTAAGATCTTTTTACAATGAGGTTATATTTAATGTATCAAACCAAATGTGTTTTTATTTCTGCTTGTTGTCTAACAGGAAAGTGGGCAACTCCATTTGACCCTGAGCTGACCAAGGAAGACTACTTTAACTTGGACGAGAACACCAAGGTTCAGAGATTCTCTAATTCAGAAAAAAATATTTTAGTCCCAGTAATTAACAGGGGCAGAGCCAGACATTGTAAACATTTGGGGTTCAGCCTAAACCTAGAGCCTGGTCTAGAATCCTATATATATATATATATATATATATATATATATATAGAATCCTAGAGCCTAACCCCTAACCTGATCGTTCCCTATTTAAGATGATGGTGATGAACACAGAGTCGTCAATCAGCTGGAACATATGGAGTCACAGGATGTGATGTACGGAGATGGAGAGCCTAAGAAGACTGAAAAACATAACGTTTGCTACTCAAAAATTTTAACTTTTTTTGTCTCCAAAATATTAAAAACGTTTTCAAAATTATTCCAACTCTCTCCGTCTAAAACACCAACAGTCATAGAGAAGCACACCATTGTCCCCAAACCAGCCTCATCTGTGAGATGGACCAGAGGCTGTGTGAATATGTGATAAAAAACAAGTATTTTCTTTAGTAAAAAAAGATTTGCTCCTCATAAAGTCGGGGGTCGTCTTATGTCTGGGTCGCTTAATATGGTAAATCACATGAGTAAATGCCACACTGAGTCATTTCTTGGGCAACAATACAGATTAGCACCACCTGCTGTTATAGAGATGTATTGCGTCTTGTCTCTTCTTTTTGGTGTGTTCTGTGGCACTTTTTGGACCAACACGGGGAGACTGATCATTTTGACTGGCTTTTCTGTCAACGGTCGGCTGTCTGGTCAGTGTGTAAGCAGCTTTAGCAATCCTTCTACAAGTAGTTCACTCTGATTGACACTGACGTTGCTTGCCCTGATCCCTGCAGGCCTGTAGCACATAGCCCGTCAGCGGAGAGGTGCAATGAATGGAGAAAGATAAACGCTTAATATGGACCAGCGTCTCAGAATGATGCATTGTGCCCGCAACAAAAGTTAAGTTTAGGCATCAGAATGAAAAAGATTGTGGTTTGGATTAAAACACTCCCAAAGAACACACATCTCCTGGGTGAAAGGCTTTAGTTTTCCCCGGGAAGTGAACTCTGCACCCTGACTTGAAAGTCTGTATGTTGACGTAATAAAATGTACTCAAGTAAAAGTAAAAAGTAGCTCATTAAAAATGTACTCAGAGTAAAAGTTACTTAATTACTTTTTAACTTTAACTATGGTTGGCCGTAGCCGAGATCATCAGGTGGGTGAAAACATGGAGGCCACAATAACAGAAGATTTTCTGCTGTTTTCTTATGCGAGCATCCAAACAGCACATCGCCAGGTGTGTGTTTGTGTTATCTGCAGGACAACCAACAGGAAAAGACACGGAAAATGTCTTGGTTGTGTGTGTGTACGAATAGCCTTGGCCACACAGCTGAGCTATTTACACCCTGTGACGTAACAATCATGCTCGCGTGCACGGAAATCATGGCGGATGTTCATCTTCCATGACCGCAGAAACTGGCATATTAGGGAAGTTTTGTCTCTAAAGTTTATAACAATTTAATTTCTAGCGGAAAATGGATACTACAGTTGTGCTTTCTGTCTTCATTGAAAGCATACAACCGTTAGTTTGTTCGTTAGTACCTATTTTTTTGTATACAGTATGGTTACCTAGCAACCGAGGCTTGAAGAAACCAAGTGGTAAACAGTTATTCAACTTCCTGAAAGAACTGTTAGGTGAGTGGTTAGTATGCTTGCCTTTGGTATAGGAGCTTGGAGTTTGATTCCCCTTTGTAGAGACCTTATTTTTTTTTAATTTGGATTGGATAATTTGCATGCAATTGCGCAAGTCAGGACCCGCGAACGCGATTTTTTTTTTTTTTTTTTTGCAGGGTGGTAGGGGAAGACTCATAAATATGCCTGCTCTGGTTGGGTTGTTTAGGTTTAGGCAAGAGGAGTGGGATGGTTATGGTTAGGGTAAGAATGTTAGGGCTATAATATTCCAAAAAGGTATAATACATGAGTAGTATGTGTAGTAGTGTAAATATATGCCAAGGTACTGTAAATGCACAGGGGTGCAAATAGCATACACTGCTAATTGTACCAGGGGTTAAAATAGCCTCACCCTTTTTTTATACATGGGCCTATTTATGAATAAATTTAAACATGTTATGTCTGTGTATGTTTCTAAGGACAGGCATTTGTCCACAATAGTTTATTGTCAAATATGGTCAGTGAACCAAAGTCGCCTCCATCAAACGTCAGTTGTCAACAACGCGTCACCAACTGGGAAACTCGGTTAGCTAAATCTGGCCCGAGTTTCCCACCTCTGCTTCCCACAGAAAGTTACGTGAATGGTCACTTGGAAAAACGTCAGAAACAAAACAATAGTGATGACACCTCTCATGTGAGCTGGGTAGGAGGCAGGCAGAGGTGTGGTAGTCTACACCTGGTTCACATTTGCTTGATTGACTCTTTGTCCTTTAAAGAGGGCTGGAGATTCAGGTCTGGTGATCTCTCTCAATCTTCACATCCAGAAAAGTTTGTGATTGATTTTTGTTTACTGTGTTATTCTCATCTGAGGTTTGGCTTGCTTACACTTTGTTTTGCACAAAGTAGTTGAGGAAAAGCCCACCAGGCTCCATGTAAATAATCAGGACTTTTAGCGTGTATAGAGCCAGCATATCTCCACCAGACTCCATGTAAATAATCAGGACTTTTAGCGTGTATAGAGCCAGCATATTTCAACCAGACTCCATGTAAATAATCATAATGGGTGACTTAAGGGTTTATTTCAACCAGACCAGAGTGGTGATTGTTGGAACAGTAGAAAGATGAACCATGACAGCTTTTGATGGTTTTATTTAGTTTCTGTCCACTTTGAATGAATTGTGTTTTACAATGAAAAAAGTACTTATAATTCACATGGAGTCTGGTGAGTTTGGTGATGGTGATTTTGGGGCTGTTTCTTGTCAAACTAAAAGGTCTATCTCTGTATGGATCCTTTTCATAATGTTGTCAGACCCTTATATAGACAATAATAATGTAAGTGTCCATGGCGGAAACAGAACTTTTCCGTGGCTAAAAAATTCAAGGTAAATGTTAGTTTGCAGCTTGTTTTTTTGCCACTGCCGCAGTCTTATGTAAAGGCTCTGAACACCCACACAGGTGTTTTCAATTAACCTGGCTTATTGGACCTTTTCCCCTGACTGTGTGGGTGTGTTTATACTAATTGACATATTCCTGTGTCTCCTGTTAGCTTTGCTGCACATGTAATGGCAGGACAAATAACTGCTTTATCTTTACTTCTTGGTAGAAAAGATTTGTGACATAATACATTTCCATCTCTGCTTCAACATGAGCAGAGATCTAATTAGCCTGAATAACTGAAATCACCTGTGGTGGGTTTGGTGATGGTGATTTCGGGGCGGTTTCATGTTAAACTAAAAGGATCTTACTCTTTATATACCTCCAGTCCAAAATCGGTTAACTTATTACAATGAAGCTGAACTTTTGAATTTTTGTCTTAGTTCACAATGATGATACGTTCGGCCATCAGTCTCTGGGTCCTATCAGCGGTGATCTACGTGGGCAGCGCCAACAGCATCTCCCTGGTGAACGAAGCAAACAATGAGTTTTCCTTCCGACTCTACAGGCAGTTAGCAGCTCATGCTGACTCACAGGGAGAGAATATCTTCTTTTGCCCATTTTGTGTGTTGACCGCCTTGGCTGCGTTGTTGTTGTCTGTGGGAGCGCAGGGGGAGACTCACCGTCAACTTTTCAGTGGTCTGGGCTTCAGCCCCCAGCTCCCTCCTGACGCAGACCGACGTGGACCAGGCCTTCCAGACATTCCTCCAGAGGGCCAACAACACATCTCAGGAGGACGCCATCAAAGGGACCGCCGTGTTTGTGGACAACCGCTTTAAGTCAAAGCCGGAGTTCCTGCAGACCCTGAAGCAGTCGTACTTCACAGATGGGTTCAATGTGGACTTCACCAAAACCACAGAAAGCGCTGATACCATCAATACGTATGTGGCACAGAAGATTGACCAGCTGGCGGAAGACCTGGATCCAAGCACAGTCATGTATCTCATCCGCTACATCTACTACAAAGGTAAGAAGGTCCTGTGGGATGAGATCTAGTCAGTCTGTAATATAATATAAGATCTGTTTACATATTTTGATGTTAAATTGAATATATCAAACCGAATGTGTTTTGTTTCTGCTTGTTTAACAGGAAAGTGGGCAACTCCGTTTGACCCTGAGCTCACAGAGGAAGACTACTTCAACGTGGACGAGAACACAAAGGTTCAGAGATTCTCTTAATTCAGAAAATATTAGTCCCAGTAATTAACAGGAGAGGAGCCAGACATCGTATACATTCAGGGTTCAGCCTAAACCTAGAGCGAGGGTCCGTGGGGAATTAATTTACCAAAGATATAAAGTATTTTATCATGCCTTTAACACAATTTGGGAAAGCTGATAGTTGTAACACCCTAATTCGTTTTTGACGTTCTTTCTTCAACCCTTGTGCCGTTTTTGATGAAAAAGGGCTGCATGGATTTGAGTCCCAGTCCAATTAAGCATCATAGTTCATTCTGTGTTTAAATTGTCATTGTCCAGGTCCAAGTCCTCATGATGAATCTGGAGGATAGTTTCAACACCTATCGCGACAATGTGCTGAACGGGACGGTCCTTCAGCTCCCCTTCACCAGCTCCTACTCCATGCTGCTGATGTTGCCTGACGTCATGGCAACACTGGAGAACACCATTGGCTCGCACTGTGTCACCAAATGGTTGAAGTGGATGAAGCCCAGGTTGGGAGCATCTTAATTTATGCTTCTAATATGTGTAAGATTTGACACTGAATAGTCTGTCAGTGATTAAATACAGCATTACACACACATCATTGTTGCCCTCACAGCCAAATGGAACTCCTGCCCTAGTCAGATTCACTGAATCTTTGTCTTTTTTTACTTGATGTATATATTCCAAAGTTCTCCATCAAGACTTCCTACAACCTCACTGATGTACTGTCAGAAATGGACATGACATGTATGGTGAACATGCAAATTTGAGAGGCATTTCAGAGGAGCATGGACTGGCAGTCTCAGATGTAAGTAAGTTACTGTTATGCACCTTTAGTTTTTTTCCAGTCATTCCATAAATTACTAGAGACAAAATACTATATTGAAGCAAATTGCTGATTTCCTTTCCTTCTTGTTTACAATACATACAAATTGGTATATTGTAAAATCTATATCTTTTCTTTAAAGAAGCTATTGAGTAGTGTGAACTCACTCAAATTGTTCAAACTGTAAAGATGAAAAGTTTGTAATTTCTGTATTGATGTTTGACACTAGTGTTTTTACACAGTGTGGTCTGAGTGACAGTGTGTGTTATCTGATGAGGATTGTTCATAGTGTAGTTTTGAGACGTGTGTTAAGAGTTGTGTTGCTTGGAATGAGTTTTGCAGGTGATGTGAACTGTTTAGCTCAGGTGACTGTTGGCAATGCAGACTGTAGTTATAGTTTTGCACATGTGGCTTCAGTTGTGACCATTGTCACTCTATCATTCATCATGCAGAAATTCTACCACCAGAGGATGACATTGTGTAGTTGTTTATATCCTCACAGGAAGCGTTGGAAGAAGTATTCAGATTACTGCAGTTAAAGTACTAATACCACACTGTAAAAACACTCTGTTACAAGTTAAAGTCCTGCAGTGAAAACTTTTAGTTCAGTAAAAGTCTGTAAGTATCATCAGGAAAATGTAGTTAAAGTATTAAAACAATTTAGAAAGTGTAAAGGATCCAAACAGTTGTGTGTTTAATGGTCTAATAATCTCAGCTGGACTTGTAGGCTGTTATATTGTTGGCTAGTTTCATTCATAATAAAACATCAGATTTCATAAACTACATGTGTTTTGTGTGCAGAAATGTAGCGGAGTAGAAGTAGAACATTAAAACATTCTATCTATCTATCTATCATCGATCGATCGTTTCCAATGAATCCTAACAATGTGAGCATTGAGCTCAAAGCACCACTGTGCCTCAGTGCAGCCTGGCAGAGCTGCCAGCAGGCTGTAGACTCTTAATATTGTTAGTCGGCTTTGTTTTTGCTCTATATAGGAATGTTGGCAGACAGGACCTAGGGGCAGTGTATTTCCTTGTTTGGTTAGAGTCTGTACGCTCGCCACTCTGGGAAACAAAAAGAAGAACAAACTGTGTGTGTGTGATTCAAACTGTAACTGTATCTTCTAGAAAATTAAGGGCAGGTATAAGTCTGAAAGTTTTTATTAGTTGATGGCTATTTTTATAAAGTGTTGAAAGTTTATTGCATTCCCAAACTATACCTGTTTAGTCACGCTGACTAACTGTTTCCTGGGGACTTTACTTCTACCACATTAACCAATGATTCAATCATTGGTGTGAATATTCTACAAATGTATTATTATTCCTGCGTACCACTTTTATCAAACATTAACTCCTTCCTCATTTTTCAACATCATCAAAACTTTCAGCACGATTAAGAACGAGCTGCTTCCACATACACACACACACATACACACACACACACACACACACACACACACACACACACACACACACACACACACTCACACACATACTCACACATTATACACAAGGGTCTAGAGACATGATTTTAACTGTTAAAATTATTATAATTTTATGTGAACACAAAAATGACTTTAAACATCAAACACTCTCAAATTTAAAACCTGAATGTTGTTTCCTGGAGAATACACCTAAATTGTGTCCTTCCTGGGGACCAGTCATTTCTATTGGCATACAATCAACACTGCACAATTCATGACAAGCATTTTGTTAGATTGGAACAACACACGAGAGGAGATTCCTTCAATCTCCAAACTTTCGTTTTTACTGCTCTTTTACTTAGTATGATTGAACACATAGCAAATAAAATGATGTGATCTAATCTGGCAACACCAGCCACCAGTGTATCACCGCAAATTTTGATTTTAAACATTGTCTTAACTGAGTGTTTAGTAATTCCACAAAATTCTGTTTCTTCATGTGTAGACTTAAAGGCACCAATGAGAGAGCTGGCCTCGTAAACTATGAGCATTAGCAGAAGTTATTTTCGATAAAAAAATTGCAGCTCCTCATTTGTTTATTTCTTGCAGATAGGGTGAAGAAGGCTATAACACTGTCTGAACCGTATCTCTTTCTGTCTCCTGAGATAAGCAGGTGTTTTGTCTAATGTAGGAGACACAGAAGCAGAATGGAAGGTTGAAAAGTGATCTGACTGTCTATAGTATTTTGTTTTAGAAAAGTGACAGTATGCTAAAGATACTTGGAGAGGGATGGCTTAACAGAGTTTCTTCACTATATAATGTTTGGATATTTAGACTTTTAGTTAGAAATGCTCATTCAGTCGTACTGCGTCTACCTGTGAATCTGTATTCCTCCATTTTGCAAAATATAATAAATGCTCAAAGACCAGACTTTGGTTTAATTCTCAAACAGTCTTTATTCGTTTTTTCATTTTTCACTAAACTCTGCTGCTTCAAGAAAACTTTCCATCACATCACGTTATTGAATCTATTGAGTCGTGGACAGGACACCATAATGATAACTCACACACACTCACAATCACAGACACACTCTCTCACACACAAATACAAACGCATACTCTCTCACACACACACACAAAAACTCTCTCACACACACACACACACACACACACACACACACACGCACACAAAAACTCTCACACACACACATACACACACACACATGATCACACACACACTCACACAAACGCACTCACACTCAAACACATACTCACAACCACACACACACAAAACACTCACACACACATACTCACACACACAGACACACACAAACAAACACACACTCACACACATACTCACACACACAGACACACATAGAGAGAGACACACACACACAGACACACACAAACAAACACACACTCACACACACAGACACACACATCTACTTGTTTTTATAACAACGTGAGGACCAGTGACAGGCAGCAGCCTGATGGGATCCACCCTTTCTAAAGGGTCTAGAGACATGATTTTTACTGCTGAAATTATTATAATTTTATGTGAACACAAAAATGACTTTAAACATCACACACTAAATAAATTTAAAACCTGAATGTTGTACCCCCTGGAGACTACACCTGAATTTTGTCCTTCCTGGGTACCATTCATGTTATGTCTATTGGCACATAATCAACACCACTGTTGGGCAATGCACAATTCATGACAAGCATTTTGTAAGGTTGAAACAACACACAAGAGGAGATTGTTTCAATATCCAAACTTTAAACAAGCTGATTTTGCTTGTATGCTTCTTCTTTACATCTCTTTTACTTAGTATGATTGAACACATAGTAAATGAAATCATTTTAAAATTAAATACTGGTCAATCAATCTCCAATGACAAACACCAGACCTGCTTTACAAAGCTGCTTTTTACTGAGTTTGATGATTTAAATACCAGTATGTTTTCTTCCAAAATGCATCTGGTGGTAAAAATCCTAGTAAAAATCCTACTGTAAAAAAGGGAGACAATTTAAGCTCATATTTTCACAAAACCTTCAAATGGCCATTGCATTTTTTTTGGTGATCCAGTTACAGACACACACACACACACAGACACACATGCACACACTCACACACACACACACAAACACTCACAAATACACATACGCACACACACGTAAACACACACAGACCCACACACACTCACACACACACACACATTCTCTCTCACACACACACACACACACACACACACACACACACACACACAACCTCACACTCAAACACATACTCACACACACAGACACACACACACACAGACACACATTTTGCGGGATTCAGTCCTGCTGCTGCTGTGAACTTGTAACATTAAATGTATGTTGAGTCTTATTATTTACTGTGAACACTGTACAGTAGCCTAAATAAGAAAACCACTTTCCGGGATGTTGTCAACCTGTGTGCAGTTACAAAAGGCTGAAAGGGAGCCTTCAAATACAGGAAAGCTGACGCTGAACATTTGTCCTGTAGGGTTAAATTGGTCAAACCGGTTCGTGGCTTGTGTGTTTATTTGCTGCAGCCTCAGTTTGACGTGAGTTACGGTAAAACATGATCACACAGAACGAATGCATGGGCCGAGCAAATAAGACTTTGAGAAAGAGAATAAACAAAGCCAAAGTACAGTTTCTCTGATTTATCTCATAAAGCGGAACATCTCTCTTCGTCCAGACTATGTTTCTCTGTCTGCACTTTAACCAGGAGAAGGTAAGCTTTCACATACAAGTTTATATACTCTGCCAACAGTTAAATACAGTTTAACACATTGAGTTTGAGATGTAACTGTGCACACTGGAACTGTAAATCCTTTAGAGATGACAAGATTTACTCTACTTATTCTCCAACTGGAAGTACTGGATGAAACGTGTTAAAATCAGTCTCCGCTGATGAATAACATACTGGTCCACAGGTCCTACGTTTAAAATTCTGAACCACCCCTTTAATTTAATCTTTAATTCGGTGTGGTCTCACTTCTTTTGTTTTGAATTTGAGCTGGTTCATGACAAAGTAGGGGTTCCTAGTATTTAGCTTTTGAGTTAGAATTTTGTTACTTTAAGTCTAATTGTTATTGCACCAGTTTGGTTTTACTAATTTGCATTGAGTTGTTACTCTGGTTGGAGAGGTAAGAAGCCAGACTGCCTTTCTGAATTGAGACTGGGGTAATTTCTTGGGAGATTCACATGTTTTGTACATTTTAGAGTATTGGTAAGAGGTTTTGTTGAAACAAAATATAGGTCCGTGGTTCAAGGCAAGATTCATAGAAGCGGACCTTATCGCCAGCTGCACTTTGTCAACTTCTCTTCAAGTTATCTTCAAAGTATGAAAAAGTCCCAAAATGAAGTCTCATAAAATCCATGCAGAGTCAGAGTCAGATGTGAAAAATAAGTTTTAATGTGCACAAAAGATAACACAGAAAAATCCCAAGCAAGTACCGGTAAACTTGCTAAAGATTCCTTCGTCTAGCTTCGTCTTATATCGTCCTAAAAGAGAGACCCTCCTCCTGAGGAGCGCTCCAATGATCACCTTCAGATCAAAGGTGTAAAACTTCAATTGGCTACTTTTTAGGCCTAAGACCACCTCTTTTGGGGATTTTCCACTAGATGAAGTAAGTTAGATGATCTTGCATTTTGAATATCTACGCTTAAGGCGTTTGGCCTGGGCTATACAGTGGCGGGCCATCCGCAGCTGATGCAGCTGCAACAGTGGTAGGCCACGTTGGCTGTTTGTGACTGTGGATGTCTGCAGCTACACAGCGGCAACTGAGGACTGCATGAGGGGGGAGAGTCTGTGTGTAGCAGTGAGGAAGGCAGCCGAGGGAAGCACTAAGACAGAGAAAGTCTGTGACTCCCACCAGGCACACATTTATATCACATTGATACACGTTGTATATGTCCCCATAATTCAATTTAAAAACCAGATTTATCATATTTTGCCACAACAGTTTGACGAGTATTTGTGGTCCTGGTTGGTTTGACTCACTGGTTGCTTATTTTTCTAAGTTACTATTGTGTAAAGTGTGTGTGATGACGGTCAATGTTAATGGAGTTTTTCACAGGTCAGGCAAAGTACAAATCAGTTTTATTCATTAAAACAAATAATGAAGCTGAACTTTTGAACTTTTGTCTTAGTTCACAATGATGATGCGTGCAGCCGTGGGTCTCTGGGTCCTATCAGCGGTGATCTGCGTGGGCATAGGCCATCACCATCCCGATCACCATTTGGGTCACGATGACGACAAGACCGTCCAAGACACCGGCAGCGCCAACAGCGTCTCCCTGGTGAACGAAGCAAACCAAGGGTTTTCCTTCCGACTCTACAGGAAGTTAGCAGCTCATGCTGACTCACAGGGAGAGAATATCTTCTTCTCCCCGGCTAGTGTGTCGACCGCCTTGGCTGCGTTGTCCGTGGGAGCGCTGGGGGAGACTCACCGTCAGCTTTTCAGTGGTCTGGGTTTCAACAGCTCCCTCCTGACGCAGACAGATGTGGACCAGGCCTTCCAGATGTTCCTCCAGAGGGCCAACAACACATCTCAGGAGGACGCCAGTGAAGGGACCGCCGTGTTCATGGACAACTGCTTCAAGCCGAAGCCGGAGTTCCTGCAGACCCTGAAGCAGTCGTACCTCGCAGATGGGTTCAATGTGGACTTCACCAACGCCACAGAAAGTGCTGATACCATCAATAAGTACGTGGAGGAGAAGACCAACGGGAAGATTGACAAGCTGGTGAAAAACCTGGATCCAAGCACAGTCATGTATCTCATCAGCTACATCTACTTCAAAGGTAAGAAGGTCCTGTGGGATGAGATCTAGTCAGTCTGTAATAATCTAATATAATGATGTAAGATCTGTTTACATATTTTGAGGTTAAATTGAATGTATCAAACCACAAGTTTTGTTTTATTTCTGCTCAATGTCTAACAGGAAAGTGGGCGACTCAGTTTCACCCTAAGCTCACCAAGCATGAAGACTTCAACGTGGACGAGAACACCAAGGTTCAGAGTTTCACTCTTAATTCATAAAAAATTATTTGAGTCCCAGTAATTAACAGGGGCGGAGCCAGACATCGTAAACATTCAGGGTTATGCCCAAAACTACAGCGGGGGTCCGTTGGGAATTCTTTATTTACGAAAGATATATAAAGTATGTTTCATGCCGTTAACACAATTTCTGAAAAACTGATAGTAGATAAAACCCTAATTTGTTGTTGACATCTCTTGCTTTTTTTCAACCCTTTTGCCGTTTTTTTACGAGAAAAAGGATAAATACTGTTAACACAATTTGGGAAAACCTGATAGTTGTAACACCCTAATTTGTTCTGCTTTTTTCAACCCTTTTGCATCATGCTACACATTGTACAAAATGTATACTACACACTTTATACTACACACACCTTATACTACACACTGTACATACGTTATACTACACACTGTATACTATACACACTGTACATAATTTATACTACACACTGTACACACGTTGTACTACACACTGTATACTATACACACTGTACATAATTTATACTACACACTGTACACAATTTATACTACACACTTTATACTACACACACCTTATACTACACACTGTACATAATTTATACTACACACTGTATACTATACACACTGTACACACTTTATACCACACATTTTACTTTATATATAGACACGCTCGAGAGAAAAAGGGCTGAATGGGTTTGATTCCCAGTCCAATTAACCATCATCGTTCATTCTGTGTGTCTTCATGTTGAAATTTTCATCGTCCAGGTTTCAGTCAACATGATGAATATGGAGGATGATTTCCACACCTACCACGACCGCGAGCTGAACACAACGGTCCTTCAGCTCCCCTTCAACAGCTCCTACTCCATGCTGCTGATGTTGCCTGACGCCATGGCAACGCTGGAAAACGCCATTTCCCCGAACCACGTCACCAAATGGTAGAAGGCTATGATGGGACGCAGGTTGGGAGAATCTAAATTTATGCTTCTAATATGTGGAAGGTTTGATACTGAATTATGTGCCCAGCTTTGTCCTGTCCGATAGAGACTGTCCTCCCCCATAAAATGCCCCCATAAGTGGTTTGTTCCATCATCATTCAGATCTATATTTAGGTTTGTAGTGGCGGTGCCCTCTAGTGGCCGTAGTAGTTCTGATGGGAGCAAAGCAGGAAGTAAGATGAGGAAGTATAAGAGCACCAAATGTTCTGGTAAGGAGGTAGATTGGGGGGGATGGTCAAACAAACACAGAACTTTGACCCAGCAGACCAACGTTCATGTCCCATTTTTAAAGAAAAGGAAACAGAGTTTAATTTGATAGTTTTTGTCTGTAGATGTTGTTACATTGGTCTGTAATTGACCTCTCGCCAGACCCTCCCCCAAAACGTCCATTGTCCAATCACACATCATAGCAACCGTTACTATGTGAGCAGGTCCGACAAACATTGACTCCAAGCAAGATGGTGAAGCGGTGCGGCCACGGCGTTTGTAAATCGGACACTAGATACCCCCTCTTAATCCATCCATGGATACCCCGAGAGATTGTCTGGAGGAGTTGTGTTTAAATATCACGCCCCAATATATTCTCAGGTTCATTTGTACTAACGTGTGTACTATTTGGCAGCCTGAAAACTGTTATTAAAGACTGTATAAAGAGTGCGGAATGGAAAGAGATCACTGATGCGGTCAACAGTGTTGCCGTAGTAAATCGGACTCCAGCTGAAGTTTATAGCCTACATCCTTGACACATGTATTCTATAGTCCTAATAGTAATATACAGGCTTATATTGCAATCTCTTAGGCCTACATGTAGGTGTACTTATATTTAAATAAACACACAGTAGCAGAGTTTATGTAGTGTCTTTTTATTTTGTTTTTTTTCATGAGTCAGAACGAGGCAACAGCTGAGGGAGAGTGCGTGTCCTCCGCCCCCCATGCTGGACCACCACCCCGACCCTGTTTTCTGACAGCAGAGGGGCTGGAAAAACAAGCCGAAATAACTCGGTCAATGGCAGAAATAAATCGTTCACGTTCAAGAGAAAACGTTTCATAAATGAGGGCCAATGTGAGCGGTGCCTACAGTGGATCAAACAGCCCCACTAAATGTGTCGAACATTATGAAGCATAAATACGTCTGCTCAAAGCTAAGGCTAACAGCTAACTAGTTACCGTGTTGTCTAGATCTACTAACTAGAGGCGAGAACACAAATTGGACCAAAGTTATGATTACCATGGATATCATTGCCAGAATGTTAACCTACTCTCTAAGCTAAGTTTAACGAGCCCTTTAGCTTTAGCCAACATTAGTTAACATGTTAGCTAACGCTAGCTGCATTAGCTGCTGTTGTGTTGGGTCTTTGAGCTCCCCAACTTTATTTTTCGTCAGTTTACAACAAAGTCGAACATTTGAATACATCCCTCCACTGCATACTGTAACCCCTTTTGCCTCGATCTGGAGGATATCGCGGAGGTATTAATCCAAAAAAGGTCACTGACACGCACGGGTATACCTCATCCCGTCATGGAAATCTGTTGCGCTGGTCGTGTTTGACCATTTGTTTGTCGGACGTAGCAACAGTAACTAAGGGGGGCGGGGCTTGGCGAAAGGCTAATTGTGGTCATTATTGTGCATCTGCTTTAATCTTTTACTCTTTGTTTGTGTCCTTGAGTATCAAGAAAGGTGCCGATAATTAAAAGGTATTATTAAAGTTTTTACTTTTTATCAACTTAATTAAGTCTTTTTTTCATCCAAGAAGAAAGGATCTCTACAGAGATAGACCTTTCAGTTTAACATGAAACTGCCCTGGAATTACCATCACCAAACCCATCAGACTCCATGTAAATAATCAGGACTTTTAGCGTGTATAGAGCCAGCATATCTCCACCAGACTCCATGTAAATAATCAGGACTTTTAGCGTGTATAGAGCCTCCATATTTCCACCAGACTCCATGTAAATAATCAGGACTTTTAGCGTGTATAGAGTCAGCATATCTCCACCAGACTCCATGTAAATAATCAGGACTTTTAGCGTGTATAGAGTCAGCATATCTCCACCAGACTCCATGTAAATAATCAGGACTTTTAGCGTGTATAGAGCCTCCATATTTCCACCAGACTCCATGTAAATAATCAGGACTTTTAGCGTGTATAGAGCCAGCATATTTCCACATGGAAATGGGTGAATTAAGGGTTTATTTCAACCAAACCAGAGTGGAGATTGTTGGAACAGTAGAAAGATGAACCAAGATGTTTTTTGATAGTTTTATTTAGTTTCTGTCCACTTTGAATGAAGTGTGTTTTACGATGATAAAAGTCCTGATTATTTACATGGAGTCTGGTGGAGGTCTATCCCCTAATGTTGTCAGACAGACAATACTAATCTGAGTCTGTCAGTGATAAAAACAGCATAAAGGCCCTCATGGCCAAATGAAACTCCTGCCCTTGTCAGATTCACTGACTGTTTGTCCCCCCCCCCCAATGTTTTAGGATATATAATGTATATATTCCAAAGTTCTCCATCAAGACTTCCTACAACCTGAATGGTTTGCTGACAGAAATGGGAATGACGGACATGTTTGGTGATCGTGCAAATTTCAGAGGCATTTCAGAGGAGCCAAGACTGGCAGTCTCAGAAGTAAGTAAACAGAGCATATGTTTTATGTTATTTCACACATATTCCATTTGTCTGTTGTCTCACTGTCTCTGCGTTGCACCGCAGGTTGTGCACCAAGCTACGCTGGACGTGGACGAGGCCGGAGCCGAAGCTTCAGCTGCCACAGGCATCGGCATCGGGGTGAAGTCTGTCTCCCAGGCCCCTGTCCCTGTGTTGAAGTTCAATCGTCCATTCATGGTCATCATCACTGAACGCAACACAGAGAAAATCCTCTTCCTGGGCAAGATTATCAACCCAACCATCTGATGGATCATGACTTTGTGTTTGCTCAAGCACAGCTGTTGCATCTCATATAAAGGAGTCAGAAAAACTTTTGTTTTGTTGTCTCTTGCTTTATTGAGAGTGTAAACAGTTTTTATATAATAATCTTTGAAGGTAAAATAATGTGGTGATATGATCAACTTCCATCAGCATTTGGTATTAGTTTATAACAGATCAGATTTTAAAAATACAATCAAGCTCAACAGTGACCGCCCACTTTTTGAACTGCTCTGGTTCTGGGTATTAAAATCCTTTACTTAAGTAAAAGTATTACTTCCACACTGTAAAAGGACAAGTCCTGCATTGGAAATGTTACTTCAGTAAAAGTCTGTAAATATCATCAGGAAAATGTACTTAAAGTATAAAAGTACTTAATGCAGAAAAATCCTCACATTTTGGAAACTGGAAACAGTTGATTTCATACGGACTTGTGTCTTTCTACAGGAGCAGAAACTTTGTTTCACAACCTCACCGCTTGGGGTCAGTCTACCTTGGATGATTTAGACATTGTAGCATTGTATAATCAAAATCCTTATAGAGAAAATTATTTGGATTTTTTAAGTTGACCGGACACAATAAAACTAGAGTGAATGCTGTACATTCAAAGGCTGACACTGGATTGCTAGCTTGAATGTGTAGAAAGTAGTGGAAGTAGTAGGAATAGTTGAAAAGTGAGAATGGGTTAATTTGGTATGAATGTCATTGAGAAGTTAAATAATACAAATAATGTTAAAGATGGGCAATATTACATTTAGAAAAAGATGACTCTAAACTGGAAATCGCTTAACCCTTGTATGGTGTTCAGGTCTGTTGGACCCGTTTTCAGTGTTTGCTAAATGAAAAATGATGCTATTATTTCTTCTAACTCAAACTCATTGGCCTTCGCTAATTTTCTGTGAAGAAAACACAAAATAACTTATTTTCAATGACTGCACACACTACACCCCCCCTACACATAACTATTACATATGAGGTGTTCGGGTCTACTGGACCTGAGTGTATTTAATTGTAGGTGCTATGAAACTATGTTGTCTTTCTGCACCTGCTATTCCCGCACAGTTACAAACTTTTTACATTTTAAGCACGTTAACCTGTTCTGATTAAGTTATAAGAAATAAGCACCAATAATGATCAAAAAGTCTTGTTTCTATTTTTTTACCTTTTTTATGATTTAATTTCCTTATCTTCTCACAAAAAACTAATTATCATATGATCATAAATCTGATCTCACTGGGGTAAATGGCAAATATGAACCATAAATGATGTATATATCATTGGTAATTGAGCTAAAGTTGTTTAATAAATTGTTATGGCTGTATTGATTTAAAAGCCTAATAATGTGGTGGGTCCACCAGCCCCGGGAACATTGGCTGTGTAACAAAAATATGAACACCACACAAGGGTTGAATGTGGAAGAAGTAGTTGAAGTAGTAAAAGTTATTAATTAGCTCTGTGTTACCAACTTTAGTTAAAAGTTGCCATGACTTCTCCCATCTCGTGGGACGAACGCAGTGCAACCAGTGACCAGTAACATACGGTTTCAGCAGGAGGACCCAAATGCAAGACTCTTTCAGGCAGATGTGCAGAATAAACACACTTTATTTTGACTCAACAACTTACAAACTCACAACTACAGTACAAACAAACAGGACTCTCACAGGAACAAACAGAGAGAGACGAACCGACAAGAGACAAAGGAACAGAGGAACAGAGGGAGTGTAGAAATACACAGACCAATCAACAGAAAGACAGGGGATTGGACAAGACAGTAACGAGCAACAGGTGAGAGCAGAAACGGAGGGAAACTAACAAGACAGGAAGTGCAGACCATATAAGAGGATGGGCGGAGACAAAGACACATGACAGACAGGTACTCACAGAATACATGGAACATAGCAAAAAGCACAAATCATGGTTCGTGGTTTGACTGGTCATGACTGGTTGTCTGTACACTTACAAAGTTCTCAATGAATTGAAGTGTGGTGATATTTTGAGCTTTGTTAGTGGTGTAAAAATAGCGATCTACCCTCTTCCACGAAAACTTAGCATTAAGCTAATCAGCGGTTTGCGTTAGCTTGTTTCAAGCTAGAGACGCATTTGATTAGCATGAAAACGGTTTCTAGAGAACGGTCAACTCCGTACACATATGTTATTAACCCCTAGGTTCATTTTGCGCAGGAATTGTCCTTTAAAGTTGCATTGTACACATTATTCAACTTGTGTTATAAAAAAAGCGGGCAATTCCTAATCGTGCTGAAGGTTTTGTTTGAATGACGTTTCTGTGTTGAAAAAAGGATACAGAAGAATAATAAAGATATAGAATAACGTAGGTAAACAAAAAAGCCAAACGCTGTCGGAGCAGAGATAGACCTTTTTGTTAAAGAGTGAGATACTTTTTCTTTAACATGAAACAGCCCCGAAATCACCATCACCAAACTCCACCAGACTCCATGTAAATAATCAGGACTTTTATCATCGTAAAACACACTTCATTCAAAGTGGACAGAAACTAGATAAATCTATCAAAAGCCATCTTGGTCCATCTTTCCACTGTTCCAACAATCACCACTCTGGTTTGGTTGAAATAAACCCTTAATTCACCCATTTACATGTGGAGATATGCTGGCTCTATACACGCTAAAAGTAATGATTATTTACATGGAGTCTGGTGGAGATATGCTGGCTCTATACACGCTAAAAGTCCTGATTATTTACATGGAGTCTGGTGGGTTTGATAATGGTTTTGTGGCTGTTTCATGTTAAACAAAACTAAATCTTACACATTCACTTAGACAAAAAGAGGAAAATAGGGTGCAGGTGTAAAAATACCAAAGTTACCCTTTAAAGTGGTTTCTACTGTGCAATACTGCAGACAGTAATCATCACTCACATGTTTGTGCACATGCTGCTGAAGCAAACAGTGGCAGCTTGGCTCTTGCGTTTATCAGCTGCAGCCTCAGTTTGACTCAACGGTTGGACAGTTATAATTACATAGAACAAATACAGGGGCCGAGCAAATAAGAGTTTGAGACAGACAATAAACAAAGCCAAAGTGCAGTTTCTCTGATTTATCTGATAAAAAGGAACATCTCTCTTCATCCTGTCAGTGCTTCTCTGTCTGCGCTTCAACCAGGAGAAGGTAAGCTGCTAGAAAGATGGATTGTTTTTATGTGTTTCATGTACAAGTTTAAATACTCTACCAACAGCTAAATACAGTTCAAATGAAAAAACTATGTTTAATACATGGAGTTTGATATGTAAATGTGCGCACTGAAACTGTAAATTTGTTTTTGGAAGTTCAAAGCCCTGTAAGCTTTACATTTTTCTCAGTAGCCTAACATAAAATATGACTTTCTCTCAGTCAAACAAAAAGATCTATTAGTGATATTTATTTTGAGTTTAACACAAAAAAATTAGCTAATTTGCTTCAATCACCGAACCGACCAGACTCCATGTAAATAATCAGTACTTTTAACGTGTATAGTGCCAGCATATTTCCACCAGACTCCATGTAAATAATCAGGACTTTTAGCATGTATAGAGACAGCATATCTCCACCAGACTCCTTTTAAATAATCAGGACGTTTAGCTTGTATAGAGCCAGCATATTTCCACCAGACTCCATGTAAATAATCAGGACTTTAGCGTGTATAGAGCCAGCATATCTCCACCAGACTCCATGTAATAATCAGGACTTTTAGCGTGTATAGAGCCAGCATATCTCCACATGTAAATGGGTGAATTAAGGGTTTATTTCAACCAAACCAGAGTGGAGATTGTTGGAACAGTGGAAAGATGAACCAAGACGGCTTTTGATAGTTTTATTTAGTTTCTGTCAACTTTGAATGAAGTGTATTTTATGATGATAAAAGTCCTGATTATTTACATGGAGTCTGGTGTTGTTTAGTGATGGTGATTTCGGGGCTGTTTCATGTTAAACTAAAAGGATCTTACTCTTTAACTAAAAGGTCTATCTCTGTAAGGATCCTTTCCATAATGTTGTCAGACACTTTGAATAATAATCTGAGTCTGTCAGCGGCAAAAACAGAACTTTTAGTGGACGCTAACTGATGCTGATCATCTGTCCTGTAGGGTTACATTACAGCCTGGTTCACGGCTTCATGTTACAGCAATGTCGCTCAATACTCGACCAGTTTAAATGCATGGGGTAAATAAAAGAGCCTTTAAGACCAACTTTTATTTTTGGAGTTTTAGTTCGGTTTTTTTTCTGTATACATATGTTTCTGTCTTTGTGAAGTACTTTCGTGCAAAATTTGTTTTTGTTTTTAAGTGCTTTCCTACATAAATGAAATAAAAACTTAAACTTTTACTCAATCAAATGAAAAAGAACATATTTAACCCTTGTGTTGTCTTCCCGTTGACTGCAACTTTGTGATTTTCTGTGTCGAAATTTCAACATTTTGTCGTTCTTTTTCGACACTTTTCTTGACGTTTTTATCGATTTTATTCCAA
The DNA here is from genome assembly GCF_010015445.1 of Perca fluviatilis. Classification (NCBI taxonomy): domain Eukaryota; kingdom Metazoa; phylum Chordata; class Actinopteri; order Perciformes; family Percidae; genus Perca; species Perca fluviatilis. The sequence continues at coordinate 41,275,706 of NC_053117.1, read as the reverse complement.
TGTTCTTGTCACTTTTTTGGCAAGTTTTTTGTCACCTTTGGTGATGTTTTTGATGTTTTTTTGGTCACTTTTTTCAGCGTTAAAAAAATAAATGTTTTAGTCAATTTTAATCTTGCATTTTTACACTTTTCTCAACTTTTTTGTCGAATTTATTCCAGTGCTTTTGTCATTGTTTGGCAATTTTTTGTCACCTTTGGCCTTTGTTTTTGATGGTTTGTTTTGATCATTTTTGTCAGCGATAAAAAAATAAGTTTTTGTAGATTTTGCCATCATTTGTCACTTTTCCAAACTTTTTTTTGTCATAGTTCTGATATAAAACGTTTTTGTCAAATTTGACAACAGGAGGTGTCAAATTTATTTTATTTGGAGTTTAACACTCGATCATCTGATTTGCTTTCTTTGTGGGTGTAATTTCAAATTCACATGTAACTAAACCCTGATTTGATTTGTGCATGGCCTTCAGAAGAAATGACAGTTTTGAGCAACAGCAAACGTTGTGTAACACGAACAAACAATGAAGCTGAACTTTTGAACTTTTGTCTTAGTTCACAATGACGATGCGTGCAGCCGTGGGTCTCTGGGTCCTATCAGCGGTGATCTGCGTGGGCAGAGGTCATCACCATCCCGATCATTTGGGTCACGGCAACGACAAGGCCAGCCAAGACACCGTAGAGGACGGCAGCGCCAACAGCGTCTCCCTGGTGAACGAAGCAAACCAAGAGTTTTCCTTCCGACTCTACAGGCAGTTAGCAGCTCATGCTGACTCACAGGGAAAGAATATCTTCTTCTCCCCGGCTAGTGTGTCGACCGCCTTGGCTGCGTTGTCCGTGGGAGCGCAGGGGGAGACTCACCGTCAGCTTTTCAGTGGTCTGGGTTTCAACAGCTCCCTCCTGACTCAGACAGATGTGGACCAGGCCTTCCAGAGGTTCCTCCAGAGGGCCAACAACACATCTCAGGAGGACGCCAGCGAAGGGACCTCTGTTTTCGTGGACAACGGCTTCAAGCCAAAGCCGGAGTTCCTGCAGACCCTGAAGCATTCGTACCTCGCAGATGGGTTCAGTGTGGACTTCAGCCAAGCCGCAGAAACTGCTGATACCATCAATAAGTACGTGGAGGAGAAGACCAACGGGAAGATTGACAAGCTGGTGGAAAACCTGGATCCAAGCACAGTCATGTATCTCATCAGCTACATCTACTACAAAGGTAAGAAGGTCCTGTGGGATGAGATCTAGTCAGTCTGTAATAATCTAATGTAATAATGTATGATCTGTTTACATATTTTGAGGTTAAATTGAACGTATCAAACCACAAGTTGTGTATTATTTCTGCTCATTGTGTAACAGGAAAGTGGGAGAGTCCGTTTGACCCTGAGCTCACCAAGCAGGACGACTTCAACGTGGACGAGAACACCAAGGTTCAGAGTTTCTCTCTTAATACATAAAAAATTATTTGAGTCCCAGTAATTAACAGGGGCGTAGCCAGACATCGTAAACATTCAGGGTTCAGCCCAAACCTAGAGCGAGGGTCTGTTGGGAATTCTTTATTTACGAAAGATATATAAAGTATTTTTCATGCCGTTAACACAATTTGGGAAAACTGATAGTAGATAAAACCCTAATTTGTTGTTGACAGATGCTGTTTTTTCAACCTTTTTGCCGTTTTTGGATGAGAAAAAGGATATATACTGTTAACACAATTTGGGAAAACCTGAATTTGAAAATCTGAAATTGTAACTAATTTGTTCTGCTTTTTTCAACCCTTTTGCATCATACTAAACATTGTACACACTTCATACTCCACAATATACACAATTTATACTACACACTATACTATACACACCTTATACTACACACTTCATACTACACACTGTACACACTTTATACTACACACTTTACTTTATACTAGACACACTTGAGAGAAAAAAGGCTGAATGGGTTTGATTCCCAGTCCAATTAAGCATCATCGTTCATTCTGTGTGTCTTCATGTTTAAATTGTCATCGTCCAGGTTTCAGTCGACATGATGAATATGGAGAAACGTTTCCACACCTACCACGACCACGATCTGAACACAACGGTCCTTCAGCTCCCCTTAAACAGCTCCTACTCCATGCTGCTGATGCTGCCTGACGTCATGGCAACACTGGAGAACGCCATTTCCCCGAACCACGTCACCAAATGGTTGAAGGCTATGACGAGACCCAGGTTAGGAGAATCTTAATGTATGCTTCTAATATGTGGAAGGTTTGATACTGAATAAGGTACACAGCTTGGTCCTGTCCGATAGAGACTGTCCCCCCCCAAAAAAACACCCCGATGAGTTCCAGCATCATTCTGACCTATATTTACGTTTGTAGTGGCGGCGACAGCTAGTGGCAGTAGTAGTTCTGACGGGAGCAAAGCAGGAAGTAAGATGAGGAAGTATAAGAGCGCCAAATGTCCTGGTATGGAGGCAGATTGGGGGGGATGTGTCGAACAAACACAGAACTTTCACTCAGGAGACCGGCATTGTCCCGTTTTTAAAGAAAAGGAAACTGTAGTCTGTAGTTGTTAATTGGTCTGTAATTGTATGGTCATTATTGTGCATCTGCTTTAATCTTTTACTCTTTGTTTATGTGTCCTTGAGTATCAAGAAAGGTGCCGATAAATAAAATGTATTATTATAGTTTTAACTTTTTATCAACTTAATTAAGTCTTTTTTTTCACCAAGGAGGAAAGGATCTCTACAGAGATAGACCTTTTAGTTTAACATGAAACTGCCCTGAAATCACCAAACTCCACCAGACTCCATGTAAATAATCAGGACTTTTAGCGTGTATAGAGACAGCATATCTCCACCAGACTCCATGTAAATAATCAGGACTTTTAGCGTGTATAGAGCCAGCATATCTCCACATGTAAATGGGTGAATTAAGGGTTTATTTCAACCGAACCAGAGTGGTGATTGTTGGAACAGAGGAAAGATGAACCAAGATGGTTTTTGATAGTTTTATTTATTTTCTGTCCACTTTGAATGAAGTGTGTTTTACAATGATAAAAGTCTTGATTATTTACATGGAGTCTAGTGGGTTTGTGATGATGATTTTGGGGCTGTTTCATGTTAAACTAAAAGGATCTTACTCTTTAACAAAATGGTCTATCTCTGTAGGGATCCTTTCCATATTGTTGTCAGACAGACAATACTAATCTGAGTCTGTCAGTGATAAAAACAGCATAGTTTAAGGCCCTCATGGCCAAATTAAACTCCTGGCCTGGTCTGATTCACTGAATATATGCCCCCTCCCCAATGTTTTAGGAAACATGATGTATATGTTCCAAAGTTCTCCATCAAGACTTCTTACAACCTCAACGATGTGCTGTCAGAAATGGGAATGACAGACATGTTTGGTGATCGGGCAAATTTGAGAGGCATTTCAGAGGAGCAAGGACTGAAAGTCTCAGATGTAAGTAAACAGAGCACATGTTTTATGTTATTTCACACATATTCCATTCGTCTGTCGTCTCACTTTCTCTGCGTTGCATCACAGGTTGTGCACAAAGCTACGCTGGACATGGACGAGACCGGAGCCGAAGCTGCGGCTGCCACAGGGATCAGCATCATGCCTATGTCTGGCTTTTGGGGCCCTGTCCCTGTGTTGAAGTTCAATCGTCCATTCATGGTCCTCATCACTGAACGCAACACTGAGAAAATCCTCTTCTTGGGCAAGATTATCAACCCAACCATCTGATGATCATCACTTTGTGCTCGAGCACAGCTGTTGCATCTCATATAAAGGAGTCAGAAGAACTTTTGTTTTGTTGTCTCTTGCTTTATTGAGAGTGTAAACAGTTTTTATATAATGATCTTTAAAGGTAAAGTAATGTGGTGATAAAATATGATCCACTTCCATCAGCATTTGGTATCCATTTATAACAGAGATCATCTTTAAACAAATACAATGGAGCTCAATAGTGACCGCCCACTTTTTGAACCACTCTTGTTCTGGCAGCGGTGGCAGAAGTATCGCAATCCTTTACTTAAGTAAAAGTACTACTTCCACACTGTAAAAGTACAAGTCCTGCTTTGAAAATGTTACTTCAGTAAAAGTCTGTAAGTATCATCAGGAAAATGTACTTAAAGTATAAAACAGTTGATAAACAGTTGATTTCATACCGACTTGTGTCTTCTAGAGGAGCAGAAACTTTGTTTCACAACCTCACAGCTCGGGGTCAGTCTACCTTGGATGGTTTAGACATTGTGGCTAATAATCAAAATCCTTATAGAGGAAATGAATTGGATTTTCAAAGTAGGCTGGACACAAAACTAAAGTGTGAATGCTGTACAGTATGTTCAAAGGCTGACAGTACACTGGATTGCTGGCTTGAATGTTTAAGGAGTAGTTGAAGTAGTAAGAATAGTTGACAAAGTGAAAATGGGTTAATTTGGTATGAATGTTATTGAGAAGTTAAATAATACGAAAAAAATTTGAAAGATGGGCAATATTATGTTTAGAAAATGCTGACTCGAAACTGGAAATCGCTTAACCCTTGTATGGTGTTCGGGTCTGTGGGTTTGCTAAATGAAAAATGTTGCTATTATTTCTTCAAGCTCAAACTCATTGGCCTTGGCTCATTTTCTGTAGAGAACATAAAACATAACTTATTTTCAATGACTGCACACACTACACCTACACATAACTATTACATATGAGGTGTTCGGGTCTACTGGACCTGAGTGTATTTAATTTTAGGTGCTATGAAACTATGTTGTCTTTCTGCACCTGCTATTCCCACAAAGTTACAAACTTTTTACATTTTAAGCACGTTAACCTGTTCTGATTAAGTTATAAGAGATAAGCACCAATAATGATCAAAAAGTCTTTTTTTTTTACCTTTTTATAGGTTTGATGTATATATCATTGGTAATTGAGCTAAAGTTGTTAAGAAAGCAGGTTTAGTTAAAACTCTGAGTTGGTTAACCCTGAGATGAGGGAAACTCTGGGTTTTCCGTTTCAGAAAGAGAGGTAACTTAACCTCAGAGTCAGTTACTATGGTAACTGAGTCTGTGAACCTAACCTGGTCGGGAGCAGGTTTCTTCTCACTCATTTCCTCAGTCATTCATTCAGTCTGTATCAGACGCATTTTAATGCAGTTTGTTATCTGCATGAATAAAAAAACGTATTGGTTTATGTTAGGCAGATTATAAAAACATTTTTCTCAATCATGTCATGTCCTTTTGTCGACGATCCCGTTGATAAAAAAGCTGTATTAATTCACAGAGAGTTTACATCGGGAGATGATATTGAGTCCCGACTATAGATGTATTTTCATTTCCACATAACCGATTTGAGAGGTATTTTTTTATCACAGTCCATTAGATATGTAGATACCTTATCATCCTCATATCACTAACATTAGATATGTAGACACCTTATCTGTCCTCATATCACTAACATCAGCCATCGTGGACAGGTCCATTAGATATGTAGATACCTTATCTGTCCTCATATCACTAACATCAACCATCGTGGACAGGTCCATTAGATATGTAGATACCTTATTTGTCCTCATATCACTAACATCAACCATCGTGGACAGGTCCATTAGATATGTAGATACCTTATTTGTCCTCATATCACTAACATCAACCATCGTGGACAGGTCCATTAGATATGTAGATACCTTATCTGTCCTCATATCACTAACATCAGCCATCGTGGACAGGTCCATTAGATATGTAGACACCTTATCTGTCCTCATATCACTAACATCAGCCATCGTGGACAGGTCCATTAGATATGTAGACACCTTATCTGTCCTCATATCACTAACATCAGCCATCGTGGACAGGTCCATTAGATATGTAGACACCTTATCTGTCCTCATATCACTAACATCAACCATCGTGGACAGGTCCATTAGATATGTAGACACCTTATCTGTCCTCATATCACTAACATCAGCCATCGTGGACAGGTCCATTAGATATGTAGACACCTTATCTGTCCTCATATCACTAACATCAGCCATCGTGGACAGGTCCATTAGATATGTAGATACCTTATCTGTCCTCATATCACTAACATCAACATCGTGGATAGGTCCATTAGATATGTAGACACCTTATCTGTCCTCATATCACTGACATCAACAACGTGGACAGGTCCATTAGATATGTAGAAACCTTATCTGTCCTCATATCACTGACATCAACATCGTGGACAGGCTTTAACATCCAGCAGATTCTTTGGGTCGCATTACGTTTTTTGCAAACAGCAGTTTTCTTTATAACAGTGTAGCGGATCATACTGTAATAGTAAAGCCACTGTATGCAGAGCAATCAGAAAAGTGTGACTCCCTCTGAAATGTTTTTAAACGTCTTTGTAGTGTTCCCTGGACACAAACCAGTGAGAGCCATTAAAAATAAATAAATGATTATACATTATAGTTCTGTTAATGATCATGGTGCTGCAGCCTCAGAATGGGATTAGTATAGTTTACTTTTTCGCCCGCAGGATTGCACCTAAATGAAATTATAGGTGTAATACAATTCCAGTTTTCACCAGTAATATTATAAGTTAACTGATTAAATATGAAATTAATACACTGTTAACCCCTTAACACTCCTGTAAAATTAGCCAAAAACGCCTATCCAAGGCATACCCATAGTAAATTGGAAGCTGTTCTTGAACCATTTGTTCTACATGCATGTTTATGGTTTCTTTTGAAAGGTAACACTCTGAGGCTTCTTTCCCAACAGTTAGAATTAATGTAAGTGCTATTGGCTTTGAGTAATAGAAGTTTGAATATACTGGAAAATATTTTTTTTATGTCCGTCTGCATTATTTTTTATAGCAAAATGCCTGTAGATGACTTTTGCTGGGACCTATTAGTCTGAAAACACAATGGGGCTATAGCATGAAGTCTTACACAGTCCCAGTTGAAATTTCATATCAATATCTCATAAAATGAATATTCTACACCCGTTTTTGTAGGGGATATGTCTAGGCGTTCACAACGGACATTTTAGTGACTCTAAAAGGACCCTTGGTAATGATGGTCACATACCTAGACTAAAAGACCGCTACCCATGAACATTTGACATTACAGTCATCATTCAGGGCTCTATTGAAAGGTTACATTAAGAGCTATCCTCTCTATATCCAGAATCACTATCAGTATTTCTGACACAGAGTAACAGAAGCATAAACACAATCAATTGCAGTTTTCTAACTTTGTGTGTGTGAAAAAAGTCAAAACAAGTGGTAAGGTGGAAAAGTACTGTATAAAAAGGTAACAAAATATTTACAGCTGTTAACATATCTAAATAAACATATTTACAATTATGTATGTACAGGTTATCTGCTACATGCAACAAAGCACAAAGAACGTTTGAAGACACAAAAAGGACCCTTTCGTAAAAATTTCAAATAAGTGCTATGGTGAAAAGTAGTGCAAAAAAGCATTACTATAAAACTATTTACATATTATCTAAATCCACATATTTAGAGGTTATTGGCAACATGCCAGACATTGTAAAAATCTCAAGTGACAAAGCACAAAGGACATTTGAAGACCCATAAAGGAACCGCTGGTAAAAATGGTCAACAAAGTAAAACAAGTGCTATGCTGAAAAGTATTGCGTAGTACTATTATATAACTTTTTACATACACATATCTATAAATTGCAGGAACCCAGCAAATCAAATCCATACTTCACTGTTAACCGGCCGCCACTAAATAAACCTGTATGGAAAATGAGCACCTGTGCTGATGTGTTAAATTAGTTAATGATCATATGACATAAGACAGCACAATCTCTCCTTCTCTCTTTGCGCACACAGACACACACGGTCCGCATCTGGTGGTTGATGAACGCAGATATGTGCTGCAGGCACATTTTCAACAGCCACTGTACTAGTATTTACAATTACAGGTTACTGGCAACACGCCCGTCATTATAACAGTCACGGCCAGCGACAAAACACAAAGGAATATCGCGAGGTGGAGCACTTCACTGGTGTCTTTGCATGACACTGCCTGCACTTAAGCCGACCAGCAGTGCTGTGCCCACTGATATACACTGGCCTGTGATGTGCTCCACGGGAGCAGGAGGTGGTTCGGGTGTGGCTGTGGAGGAAGACCCCGCCTTTGCCAGCTCCACTGCAAGCGTCTCTCTGAATGCCTTCTGATGCAGAGGTACCTCTCCTTTACCAATTGGCAAGGTCCTTCTGGAGGAGGAAGGCGTTCACAAGTGCGATGTCCATGAAGTGGTAAAACAGAGTCTTGTACCACCGTTGGGTCTTTTGCAGGACTTTGTAATACCCTATGAGGGCATCTGAGTGGTCCACTCCACCCATGCACCTACAGTAGATGAACAGACAATATACAAAAACATTAATGTATACAGCACACAAATAACACTTCCAAGAGCATACATGAAAATGTAGTTGAATATATAGTACGTACCGGTTGTAGTCCTTCACCACTGGTGGAACTGAGACGTCCTTCAGCTGCCACTGCCCATCTGCACCTTTGACCCTCCTCTGCACTGTGTCCTCTGCGTGGGCCCTGTGGAGAGTTGAGCACAGAAAAACATCCCTTGTGTCTCGCCACTGAACAAAGAGCAAGGAGCCATTCCTGATCCAGCGTATGCTGCCACGGGGAGATTTTGAGACCAGAATGTTGACCTTTGACCTTGGGAATCCGATTCTGTTTGTGCGGATGGTTCCGCATGCCCAGATCCTCTTAAGAAGGAGGTCACGAAACAGGATTGGACTTGTATAAAAATTGTCCACAAAGACCTTATAGCCAGTGCCCAGCAACTGTACATCAATTAGCTCCATCACTGCCTCATAACTGAGTCCCTTACCACTGTTTCCCTGACACTTTCCCTCATAAACAAAAAAGTCCCATGTATAACCGTTCCTGGAGTCTGCCAGAACAAAGAGTTTATAACCCCAGCGAACAGGCTTGTTTTTCATGTATTGTTTCAGACCAGTGCGCGGGCTTTGAAGCAAACCATTCTCATCAATGGCGATTTCCTGGCCAGGGTGATAGTTTCTTCTACAGGAGTCCCTCATCTCCTCGTGAGCGGCTTTATCTTACCCAGGCGGCGAGGCTCCTGTGCCTCTCCTTTCATCATTAGCAGCATCCCCCACAGAGCTGCTGAGGTGAAGGGACTGGGAGATCCTGAGGAACTTTTTACCAGTCATTATCTGCCCCGTCTCGGGAACGGCAAGCTATAAAGATGACCCCCACGCCAGTAATCAGTGAAAGAAAAGCATTTGACTACACCCATGTAAACAACTAAAGACATGAATGCAAACATGTCCTGCAATGTCAGATCAATCCACGGGATAGAGGGTGTTGAATGGTGTGTTGATCCACAGTTGTTGGTGGTGTTTTGAAGTATTGTCTTCAAAACAGAGTTGGTAAAAATAGTTGAAACAACTGGAGGGCTGTGTAACGCAGTAGCGCGTATGAGCTGGGGTCCTGGGACATTTCTGGGTCTGAAGGTGGGCTGTGGTGGTGTGATGTCTGGAACGTCAACATCATTCCACCTCTCTTCAGATGGGCTGGTTGATCTGGCTTGACTGCAGCCTCTCCCTTTTCCTCGTCCTCTACCTCTTTGTCTCCTGCTGTTCTGGGGAGTTGGAAGATGAGGCTCCTCACCTGATGAACTGTCCTGCTGCTCTACGCCTCTCCCTTTTCCACTACCTTGTCCTCTACCTCTTGGTCTCCTGCTGTTCTGTGGAAAAGGAAGCTCCTCACCTGATGAACTGTCCCTTTGCTGCTCAAACCCATGGGCCCCTTTTTCCCCCTGGTGCAGATGTAGCTGGCTCCCAATCCATATCTACATCACATTTCCTATAATGTGAAAATAAAGAAATAACAGTAATTACAACTAATGTTCTGAATGCGAAGCCACCAAAAAATATTAACAAATGTGTAGATATTACCATAGATATTTACATAAATACAATAACAGCTCCAAACTTGTAATGCAGTATTTACTCAAACGTTTTCTTTTGCAACACTTCTTGCAGTAAATGTGGAGCAACATAAATGTGTAACATTAGCTGTGGAGCTCTCAGCGAGAAGAGTAAGCGAGGAGGGGTTGCCTTTAGATGAGAGACAACTTTGTCTGGCTCATTTAGTGTTACGTTAGCATGATAGTTTGGTGAAATTAGCAAGCTAGGGTTAGCTTAGCGAACTGTCCATTCTCTAAATTAGTAAACATTTAAATCATCTAAACACTCTTCAACAGTCAAACTGAAGCAGACGGTGAGCTCCAGGTCACAGCCTGTCTAAATATACAGTAACGTTATATACGTAAAATACTCACTTGTCGAGAGTAATGTCTCCTCCCTGTAAAAACATGTCCTCTGCCACGGAGTCGATGCAAGACATTTCACTGTCTTTCTCAGACATTTCCTCCTCTGACTCGTCGCTTTCACGTGGCCGAGTACACTCTTCCACTGCCTCTTGGAGGGTATATCTTCTTGACTTGCTAATTTTCGCCATTCTCAACTTCTCGTTCGTTTAGGATGCAGAAAGTAGTGGGACGTATTTTTGCCGGTGTTTGCACTAGACAGATCATTCCTTTGTTTAGGATTGTAAATACCCGCGAAAGCATCAGTTCCCCATATTGAAAAGTTGATTGGCTATGCAAAACGTCAGTCATCGGCACAACCAGTTGCAATTGGCACAAAATAAAAAGGCGTACACCTTCTTTCCGCAGGGCCTCGTTGGCTATTCTAGGCTGTAGACGAGGCCAGGAAGGTCCTATTGGTTCAAGTGAGGTGTCAATCGAAAGGTCAGAGTGCAGGGGCCATTTTGATATCAGATACCGGCAAGGAAATATATGCAAACAAGATTTACTCCAGGAAATACAGTAAAATATTAAATAACTGCCGCGAAATTTGAAATTTAAAAACAGCTGTCCGTGGATATATTTTAATGTCATAATATGTTTGGACTAAATAGTTTACTGGATTTGATAGTCTGGACCTTTGTCAATGTAACAAGACCGTTTTTGTCAGAATATTACGGATCTGTGGATTACAATGAGGCTTCAAAGGTGAGTTACCTCAATTTTGTAGTTGTTTGTTACTCAGACAGAGGGGATGCTTGTACCTGCTGTTGTTATCGTGTCTTGGAATAGATTGTATCAGTGAAATCACAAGAGTTTTAGCTTTCTAAAGATGTGTGGCATGAGTAACTACTTAAATATAGGAGCTGTATACATAGCATCACGTGTTAAAAAGACGCCGACGGCCCGTGGGCGGGCCGTCGGAACGTTAAGGGGTTAATGCGTACGCATTGACTCGAGCAGCAATCTTCTCCCACACCAATTCTCTCTCTTTTGCAGCAGCAATTTTTTAACGAAATACATTTTCAAACCATACACAGTAGGTTCAAACTCACTGTTGATTGAACCAACTCAAATCAGCTGTTCTGAAACCGGTAAATCAACTCAGACATCAGGGTTAGACTCAGAGTTTGTTAAACCTCCTTTCTGGAACGGACCCCATCCCCACGAACCGTAACAAACAGTGTTCCAGCCAATAGCCGACAAGAAGGATCTGGTTGAGCCATCACTGCAGCACCGTTAGCACGTAGGCTACTTTCACAATGCATATTCATGACTCAACCAACTCCTTCTTGTCTGGAACACTGTTTGTTATGGTTCGTTGTGCAGGTTGTTTTTGTTGCCGTTTGTGGAGCCTGGGCTGTCTACAGAGACCGCGATTTTTTACAGTGTGTTCAGGGGACAGGCAGCTAGCAGATAGTGAGGAGATGTTTTTACAGTGTGTTCAGGGGACAGACAGCTAGCAGATAGTGAGGAGATGTTTTTACAGTGTGTTCAGGGGACAGGCAGCTAGCAGATAGTGAGGAGATGTTTTTACAGTGTGTTCAGGGGACAGGCAGCTAGCAGATAGTGAGGAGATGTTTTTACAGTGTATTCAGGGGACAGGCAGCTAGCAGATAGTGAGGAGATGTTTTTACAGTGTGTTCGGGGACAGACAGGTAGCAGATAGTGAGGAGATGTTTTTACAGTGTGTTCAGGGGACAGGCAGCTAGCAGATAGTGAGGAGATGTTTTTACAGTGTGTTCAGGGGACAGACAGCTAGCAGATAGTGAGGAGATGTTTTTACAGTGTGTTCAGGGGACAGGCAGCTAGCAGATAGTGAGGAGATGTTTTTTACAGTGTGTTCAGGGGACAGACAGCTAGCAGATAGTGAGGAGATGTTTTTACAGTGTGTTCAGGGGACAGGCAGCTAGCAGATAGTGAGGAGATGTTTTTTTACAGTGTGTTCAGGGGACAGGCAGCTAGCAGATAGTGAGGAGATGTTTTTACAGTGTGTTCAGGGGACAGACAGCTAGCAGATAGTGAGGAGATGTTTTTTACAGTGTCTTCAGGGGACAGGCAGCTAGCAGATAGTGAGGAGATGTTTTTTACAGTGTCTTCAGGGGACAGGCAGCTAGCAGATAGTGAGGAGATGTTTTTACAGTGTGTTCAGGGGACAGGCAGCTAGCAGATAGTGAGGAGATGTTTGCTGTATGTGACAAAAAATGTAGCCTAAAAAATGTGTCACATCACTTAGAGCACCTTTAAACCATGTAAAGCTATTCTGATACAACCTCTAAATACAATTATGAACCTTAAAATGAGCATAACATCTGGGCCAATGGAATAGCCCTGGTATAGATTAACTAGGGCAAGGTGTGAGCATGCAGCAAACAGACCACTACATGCATTACAGACATAAAGTGAACAAGATTACAGATATGCAACAGATAAACATAAACATATAGGAAGTGATAAGAGAGTGTGATTAGCTACAGGAAACTACAGAGAGATACCGTTCCAATACTAGATGTATTGAACGTGCCCTGTGTTCGTTGGTTATCTATGACAGGAGCAGTGGCAGCAGCAGCCTCAGTTCCTTTCTCGGTGACCTCCACTAAAGCCTTGTGGAGGACTTTTGTCACTACCAGACCTTTGGCAGGAGACATGCCTGTCACAGAAGAGAACACAAAACATGACTTACTATGATATAAAGCCAGGGCCCCCCCCCCTACGACATGAATAGAGCACATTGATTTGTATTAACTTTAAACTGACAGGAGCCAGTTCTGTTATTTAACTGATTACACATATATGAGATATGATCCAGGCACATGTCCTACCAGAGAAGTGTGTGTTAGTGTGTGTGTGTGTGTGTGTGTGTGTGTGTGTGTGTGTGTGTGTGTGTGTGTCTGTGTGTGTATATGTATGTGTGTGTCTGTGTGTGTGTGTGTGTGTGTGTGTGTGTGTTGTTAGATCCCTGAGGTTAACCCCCGTATTGGAGGTCCTGTATGTGTGTCTGTGTGTCTGTGTCTGTGTTTGTGTGTATGTGTGTGTGTGTGTCTGTGTTTGTGTGTGTGTGTGTGTGTGTGTCTGTGTGTGTGTGTGTGTGTGTGTGTGTGTGTGTGTGTGTGTGTGTGTGTGTGTGTGTGTGTGTGTGTGTGTGTCTGTGAATGTGTGTGTCTGTGTGTGTGAGTGTGTGGCTGTGTGTGTGTATAGAAGCAGCTCGTTCCTAATCGTGCTGAACATTTTGATATTTGAATTAAGTTTCTATGTTAAAAATGTAGATGGAGTTAATGTTTGATAAAAGTGGTATGTAGGTATAATAATCCATGTGTAGAATAGTCCCACCTATGAGTGATTCATTGGTTAAGGTGGTAGAGGTCATGTCCCCAGCAAACAATTAGTCAGCGTGAATAAACACACAGATAGTTTAGGAATACAAGAAACTTTCAGCACTTTTATCAAAACTGCCATCAACTAGGGTGGCACGATATTGACGAAAAGTGATATTGCGATATCGATATTAATGTCGATATTTTTAAATATATGTAAAATTACAAAACTTACGGGAAAACCCATCAAAATAGATTCATAACAAATTAAAGAAGTTTTCTTACAACACAAGGTTTATTTCAACTGACGGTCATATTGGACTGGTCCAACATGAATATATAAATAAGGACCATGTCTACAGAACAGGACATGTTCTACTGGTTGGACAGTATAAAATATATAAATAAGGACCATGTCTACAGGACAGGACATGTTCCACTGGTTGGATAGTATAAAATATATAAATAAGGACCATGTCTACAGAACAGGACATGTTCTACTGGTTAGACAGTATACAATATATAAATAAGGACCATGTCTACAGGACAGGACATGTTCCACTGGTTGGATAGTATAAAATATATAAATAAAGACCATGTCCACAGAACAGGACATGTTCTACTGGTTGGACAGTATAAAATATATAAATAAGGACCATGTCTACAGAACAGGACATGTTCTACTGGTTGGACAGTATAAAATATATAAATAAGGGCCATGTCTACAGAACAGGACATGTTCTACTGGTTGGACAGTATAAAATATATAAATAAAGACCATGTCTACAGAACAGGACATGTTCTACTGGTTGGACAGTATAAAATATATAAATAAGGGCCATGTCTACAGAACAGGACAAGTTCTACTGGTTGGACAGTATAAAATATATAAATAAGGACCATGTCTACAGGACAGGACATGTTCCACTGGTTGGATAGTATAAAATATATAAATAAGGACCGTGTCTACAGAACAGGACATGTTCTACTGGTTGGACAGTAAAAAATATATAAATAAGGACCGTGTCTACAGAACAGGACATGTTCTACTGTTTGGACAGTATAAAATATATAAATAAGGACCATGTCTACAGAACAGGACATGTTCTACCAGTAATCTTAATGTGTAAAGTAACTAGTAACTAAATTAACTAGTAACTAAAACTGGAACAGATGAATGTAGTGGAGTAACAAAAGTAGCTAGCAACTAAAGCTGTAACAGATGAATGTAGTGGAGTAACTAAAGTAACTAGTAACTAAAGCTGGAACAGATGAATGTAGCAGAGTAACTAAAGTAACTAGTAACTAAAGATGTAACAGATGAATGTAGTGGAGTAAAAAGTACAATATTTCTCTCTGAAATGTAGCGGAGTAGAAGTAGAACATTAAAACATATATATATTATTATTATTATATGGTTCATGGTTAATGTTTCCAGCATTGAGCTCAAAGCACCACTGTGCCTCAGTGCAGCCTGGCAGAGCTGCCAGCAGGCTGTACACTCTTAATATTCTTAGTCTTCTTTGTTTCTGCTTTATTCAGGAAAGTTGTCAGACAGGACCTAGTGGCAGTGTGTCCTGGTTTGGTTAGAGTCTGTACGCTCCCCACTCATTAATAAGAATGTATGAAATACATTTTCCTCCTCGAGGACACCGCTCAACTAACTGACTTAGTCTTCCTGGTATTCAGAAGGTAAATAAAAGTCTGCTAAGGTTTGTGTAAACTAAATAGAAAATACATGTGTGTTTGTCTGTCTGTGTGTGTGTCTGTGTGTGTTCCAGATGTTTTATTTTAAATCTAAAGATCAAGTGATGTTTTATATTATATATGAAGAAATATGAATTGTCTTTAATGCATCATCCCGTGTAATTATGGTGTGTGTTGTGTAAGAAATTTGAGGACAGTAGCCGTCAAAAAAGGCCTGTTTCTCTTCTCCTGGTATTTATTGTATGATTTAATACAGGAGGCAGTTGGTGGACATGGCTACACTTGGAAGCTCATGGTGCCTCGTGACCAAAATGTAGGAATATCTGTGCCGGTCGCAGACATGTAACCATGGAGTTCACCGGACTTAAAACTTTGGCTCTGTTCTTATCGTTAGAAAGGAAACAACATTCCCTACATTTTGATTTAAAATAAATGTATGAGAGTTAAAACTGTGGATGGCATAGCAAAGTAAAAATAAATTAGCATCTGCTGCTACTCACTCATACAGTTGAATCACCTACTCTGTAGTCTGAACATTTTATCCACAACACACTAATGTAAAAATGTCAGAAGGGCTTTTTTTTAAAAGCCTCAAAGAAGGTTGAATATTTCAAAAAGTGTGTGTGTGTGTATATTTGTGTGTGTGTGTCTGTGTGCGTGTGTGTGTGTGTGTGTGTATATGTGTTTGTCTGTATGTGTGTGTGTGTGTGTGTGTGTGTGTGTGTGTGTGTGTGTGTGTGTGTGTGCGTGTCTGTCTGTCTGTGTGTGTGTGTGTGTTTGTCTGTCTGTCTGTCTGTCTGTGTGTGTGTGTGTGTGTGTGTGTGTGTCTCTGTGTGCGTGTGTGTGTGTGTTTGTTTGTGTGTGTGTGTGTGTGTGTGTGTGTGTGTGTGTGTGTGTGTCTTCACTTCTTCCTCAAACTCCTTCCAATCATTCTTGAAAGAAGTTTAAGGAAGAAGTGCAGGGCAAGATTTGAGTGTTCGAAAATAGTAATAGGAACTTCGAAGGAAGGCAACACTAAGGCGACAAAAGTTACAAAAACTCAAATAAGCAACAAGCTTCAAAAACAGTATTGTCAGGGTACAATAGGCGGACTCAAATGCACGACTCAGGACACACAGGTAAGTGCAACAGTACAAAATCGACAGGCAAAATGTCGTCAGAAAAAAAAGGTAAGGTCTAACACTGGACTATACAAACAAGGAAAAACGCTGGAGAGTGAGTTATGCGAGGTTCGTCAACAATCTGGCAACAGGTAAGTGAATGTGGTGAGTATTTATACTAGGGGAACAGGTGATGATGATTCAACCCGTCGGCAATAGTGCCGACCAAGCGCGTTTACTTGTAGCACTAAAGGGACGCAATAGTGCCGACCAAGCGCATTCACTTGTAGCGCTAAAGGGACGCAATAGTGCCGACCAAGTGCGTTTACTTGTAGCGCTAAAGCGACGCCAACAGTGCCGACCGAGCGAGTTCACTTGTAGCGCTAAAGGGACGCAATAGTGCCGACCAAGAGTGTTTACTTGTAGCGCTAAAGGGACGCCAATAGTGCCGACCAAGCGCGTTTACTTATAGCGCTAACGGGACGCCAACAGTGCCGACCAAGTGAGTTTACTTGTAGCACTAAAGGGACGCCAATAGTGCCGACCAAGCATGTTTACTTATAGCACTAAAGGGACGCAATAGTGCCGACCAAGCGCATTCACTTGTAGCGCTAAAGGGACGCAATAGTGCCGACCAAGCGTGTTTACTTATAGCACTAAAGGGACGCCAACAGTGCCGACCAAGCAAGTTTACTTGTAGCACTAAAGGGAGGCCAATAGTGCCGACCAAGCGCGTTTACCTGTAACGCTAAAGGGACGCAATAGTGCCGACCAAGTGCGTTCACTTGTAGCGCTAAAGGGACACAATAGTGCCGACCAAGCGTGTTTACTTATAGCGCTAAAGGGACGCCAACAGTGCTGACCAAGCAAGTTCACCTGTAGCGCTAAAGGGACGCAATAATTACCGCGATAGCGTGTTTTTTAGGTCGCTAAAGGGACGCCAATAGTGCCGACCAAGCGCTTTTACTTATAGCGCTAAAGGGACGCCAATAGTCCCGACTAAGCGTGTTTACTTGTAGCGATAAAGGGACGCAATAGTGCCGACCAAGCGGGTTCACCTGTAGCGCTAAAGGGACACCAATAGTGCCGACCAAGCGCGTTCACTTGTAGCGCTAAAGGGACGCAATAGTGCCGACCAAGCGGGTTTACTTGTAGCGCTAAAGGGACGCAATAGTGCCGACCAAGCGCGTTTACTTGAAACGCTAAAGGAGACTTTTAGCGTCAATAAGAACGAGAAAGGCTCCTGACCAAACGTCCTTATTTTACGAGTTTGGTGTGAGAATCTGTTGGATGATTACACACAGGTGCGACACGTTAGGGGCCGGAGGGTAATCACACAGGCGGGAAAGTAGACCAAGGTGGGAAGACAAGTGACCTTGAATGAAAGCAAACTAAATTATTTCAAAATAAAACAGGAAGTCCAACAAATTAACAAAACACAAAATAAGAGCGAGGCTGAACATGACGAGTATCTCTTTGCTGGCAGATTCTGCTCCCCTGAGTGAGAACTACATCGTTTAGAGGGGGTTAAAATACATCTAGCATTGCAACGGTATCTCTCTGTAGTTTCCTATAGCTAATCACACTCTCTTAGCTGTGGCTTCTTGGTGCATCACTTCCTATATGTTTACGTTTATCTGTTGCACCCATAGACAGTATATAATGGAACAATAGACCCCGTGTCTCTGGACGGAGACCAGTGAAGGCTATTAGAAGCACTTTTCCGGTGATGGCCAGCTTTACTGCGCACCCTCCAACTGAGAGAGACAACGTAAATGTGAAGTGAGCAATGTGTCTGAAAGTTGGAAGTCTTCTGGTAGCTGTGCCAAGAGAAATCTCAATCATTCCCAATCTTACAGAGACGGAGAGCATAGGTATATGTAAGGAGATAACATAGGCACAGGCTAATTACTGATCACTAACATGCTAATTAACATTAGTAATTAAACCTAAACAGCTCATGTAAGTCGAAACTGCCTGCAAGCTTATCCTGTACTATACGGTAAATCCTCTACTATGTGACACAATCGTTTATTTTTATAAAAGCGTCTGCTACGGAGCCATAACGTGGTGTACAAGGTAATGGAGCCTTTTATACATTGTCGTGTTTCTTTAGAAATAAACAACGGACAAATAGAGTCTTTAAACGCTTCAGATGTAAAGTTATTCTCTGTCAAAGTGACGTCAAAATGAATGGGAGTCAATGGGATGCTAACGGGAGGTGATGGCTTGTTAGCATCAAAATGGCGCCATAGGAGGTTCGAGTTCTGAAGCGAAGATTACCCCCTTGGTTGCACCTAATCTTGTAATCTTGTTCGCTTTATGTCTGTAATGCATGTAGTGGCCTGTTATTGCTGCATGCTCACACCTTGCCCTAGTTAATCTATACCAGGGCTATTTTTATTTTTATTCTTATGTATGTGTGATATATGTGTGATATAAACTGGATCCTAAAATTTCCTTCAGGATGAATAAAGTATCTATCTATCTATCTATCTATCTATCTATCTATCTATCGATCTATCTATCTAAATATTTGCAGGTGCACACACATGCTGTTGAAACATTTATGTTTTTATTTTTCACCAGACAAGTCAGTGCAACATATGCACAGCAGATATATTTACATCGGACTGAACAGAAATATGCTCCCAAAAAACATTAAACTGAAAAAGAAAATTGCAGAAAAAATATGCTCGCATGTGGTCTTTTTATAGTGCTTACTTCCTGATTGAAGTGGTAACAATTAAGCATTGAGGTGTTTGGCCTGGTGGCGCATATTTTGGCCAATAAAGCTCATGTAGCGTCATTTTGAATGGCAGTGTTTTGAAATGGCAAATATGTGACTTTATGTCGGATTGTTGTGACTTATGCAGAGGACCGTGTTCAGTGCATTTAAAAAGTGCCATTTCGAATTGCAAAATGTGTGTAAAGCATAATGTGTTTAGAGTTTTGGAGACTTGAGAAGAGGTTTTGCTCTCTGTGTGTCAGTTTAAATAATTAGCCTTTCGCCAAGCCCGCCCCCCTTAGTTACTGTTGCTACGTCCGACAAACAAATGGTCAAACACGACCAGCGTGGCAGATTGCCATGACGGGAAGAGGTATACCCGTGCGTGTCAGTGACCTTTTTTGGAGCAATACCTCTGCATACAATACCATCCTCCAGATCGAGGCAAAAGGGGTTACAGTATGCAGTGGAGGGATGTATTCAAATGTTTGACTTTGTTGTAAACTGACGAAAAATAAAGTTGGGGAGCTCAAAGACCCAACACAGCAGCAGCTAATGTAGCTAGCGTTAGCTAACATGTTAACTAATGTTGGCTAAAGCTAAAGGGCTCGTTAAACTTAGCTTAGAGAGGAGGTTAACATTCTGGCAATGATATCCATGGTAATCATAACTTTGGTCCAATTTGTGTTCTTGCCTCTAGTTAGTAGATCTAGACAACACGGTAACTAGTTAGCTGTTAGCCTTAGCTTTGAGCAGACGTATTTATGCTTCGTAATGTTCAACACATTTAACTGGGAGTGGGGCCGTCCACACTGTTTTATCCACTGTAGGCACCGCTCACGTTGGCCCTCATTTATGAAACGTTTTCTCTTGAACGTGAACGATTTATTTGTACTATTGACCGAGTTATTTCGGCTTGTTTTTCCAGCCCCTCTGCTGTCAGGAGACAGGGTCCAGCACAGGGGGGGAGAGACGCGCTCTCCCTCAGCTGTTGCCTCGTTCTGACTCATGAAAACACGCAGTAAAATAAAGACACTGCATAAACTCAGCTACTGTGTGTTTATTTAAATATAAGTACACCTACATGTAGGCCTAAGAGATTGCAATATAAGCCTGTATATTACTATTAGGACTATAGAATATATGTGTCAAGGATGTAGGCTATAAACTTCAGCTGGAGTCCGATTTACTACGGCAACACTGTTGACCGCATCAGTGATCTCTTTTCATTCCGCACTCTTTCTACAGTCTTTAATAACAGTTTTCAGGCTGCCAAATAGTAAACACGTTAGTGCAAATGAATCCTCCAGACAATCGGGGTATCTAGTGTCCGATTTACAAACGCCGTGGGCGCACCGCTTCACCATCTTGCTTGGAGTCAGTGTTTGTCGGACCTGCTCACATAGTAACGGTTGCTACGATGTGTGATTGGACAATTGCCGTTTTTGGGGAGGGGCCGGCGAGAGGTCAATTGTGCTATGCATGATGTCATTTTAGTGTGTTAGCAATTGGAAAAAACTGTAAAACAATTACGTGTGTGTGTGTGTGTGTGTGTGTGTGTGTGTGTGTGTGTGTGTGTGTGTGTGTGTGTATGTGTGTGTGTGTGTGTGTGTCTGTGTGTCTGTGTGTCTTTGTGTGTGTTTGTTTGTGTGTGTGTGTGTGTGTTTTTGTGTCTTTGTGTTTGTTTTTGTGTGTATGCGTGTGTGTGTGTGTGTGTCTGTGTGTGTTTGTGTGTCTTTGTGTGTGTGTGTGTTTGTATGTGTGTGTGTGTGTTTATGTGTGTGTGTGTGTGTGTGTCTGTCTTTGTGTCTTTGTGTGTGTGTGTGTTTGTGTGTGTGTGTGTGTGTGTGTGTGTGTGTGTGTGTGTGTGTGTGTGTGTGTGAGAGGTGCTAACGTTAGATAAAACAAAGTGGTGGAGCGAGGGTAGCCTTATACGCTCCTTTACAATCTTTTTCTGAACTTAACTAAGTAGTTTTTGTAGCTAACCAACGATAAAATTAAAATATTCTCTGGTTTAGATACGTATGAGTACGGTACAGTTTCCTCCAGTAGACTTCAAAAGTCCTCCTCTTCCACGGTCTGCCCTGACCTCAGCCTCAGGATCACCTGAAACAGAAAACACACATCAAGTTTCCAAGGGTTCAAGTTTATTGTCATATGCATATTAGTACAAAGTATCACAGCAATGAAATACAATGTGACTGTTTCAATCACACACACAAAGACAGACACATACACACACACAGACACACACATACACACACAGACATACAGACACACACACACACACACACACACAAACACACACATAGACAAAGACACACACACACACACACACACACACAGACAAAGACACAGACACACACACAGAGAGACACACACCCACACACATACGCACACACAGACATACAGACACACACACACATGCACACACACATACAGACACACACAGACACACACACACACACACACATACAGACACACAAACATACAGACACACAGACATACAGACACAGACACAGACACACACACACACACACAGACACAGACACAGACATAGACACACACACACACACACACACACACACAGACATAGACACACACACACAAACACACACACAAACACACACACACAGACTCAGACACACTTACACACACAAACACAAACACCCACACACAAACACACACCCACACACACACACACACACACACACAAACATACCCACACACACACAGACACAGACACACACACACACATACCCACACACACACAGATACACACACAGACACACACACACACACACAGACACACACACACAGACACACACACAGCAATGCTCGTCTGATATGAACAGCCAGGCGCGCGATCAGGCACAAATCTACACTTCACAGCTATTTGCGGCGCTTCCGTGTGCCGTGTATTTACGCTGTGACACATCACGGTGTCACAGACGCACACACACACACACATACAGGTCACACACACACACATACAGGTCACACACACACACATACAGGTCACACACACACACATACAGGTCACACACACACACATACGCACCTCTTTCAGCTGGGCGATCTCTTTGCTCTCCACGTGTCTCTGAGCATGGTTGGTTATGGCCTTCACTCTGGTTGCGTACCTGGAGAGTTCAGGTGTTTTATTTTGGAGTTTGTTAGCGTTCAGACTGATGAAAACATGGATCTCTGTCTGTCTCTTACACGAGAGAAGTGAGTGTCTCTTCGAGGTTGCATTCTGAAGGAGAGATGTTGACGATCATGAGGGTTTTGGCGTTTCCTCCGAGTGAGTCCTGCATCACCTGAGAGAAGAAACAGTTAGCTAACCTTCACCCAACCAGTCCTCCAAAACACACGAGGATATCTCTGTGTGTGTATGCAAGTGTGTGTGTGTGAGTATGCAAGTGTGTGTGTGTGTGTGTGTGTGAGTCTGCAAGTGCGTGTGTGCGAGTATGCGTGTAAGTATGTGTGTGCGCGAGAGAGTGTGTGTATGTGTATTTGAGAGTATGTGTGCAAGTGTGTGTGTGTATGTATGTGCTGCTGTAACAGAGTGTTGAGAGGTGAACTGGCACCCCTCTAGCTACCAGTCCGTATGGGGACTCGAACCAGCGACTCTCTGGTTCCCAAATCAACTCTCTACAGACTGAGCCGTCCTGTTACCTGCGTGAGCTTGCTGTTCCTGTACGGTACGTGTGGCAGCTCCGCAGACAACGCTGAGATCACATCTCCCAGCGCGCTCAGAGACTTGTTGATGGAGTTAGCCTCCTGCAGGGAGTGAGAGAGAGAAGGAACAGCTGATATGCTTTCTGTCATGGAGTCAGAAACCGTTCCCTCATTCCCTCTATCTCTCTATTCCCTATATCAGGGCTTCTCCAATGCAAGCGCGTAACTTTGGGTTCAACATTGGTGGAGGGGGGTTGAGATCTCCAGCTATCTAGGGAGGTCCCAGGACATGTCTCCAGGTATTGTCGAAAAAAAATAATCAAAAAAAGCAGCAAAAGTTTCGATGGTTAGTATTCTCCCAAAAGGAACCCTTATGTTAAAACACTTACCGGCAATGACGAGCGGGATGAATGTGACACAAATAAAGTCAATCCTAAAGATTTACTGTGCCACATGTATGTGTATCAGTATATGATTATTTAAAAAATCATGCCAACAATTAATATTTTAAAGGAATACGCCACTATTTGTTGAAATAGGGCTCATCACGGTCTCCCCTGGCTGTAGATAGGTGGGCCAACGCATTTTTTGTCTCAGTGCAAGTAATTAGGTTGTTTTTTTGTCTTTTGTTGGCTCACTTTTACTCACAACATGCTAACCGGCAACATAGGATTCCATTCACTACACTAAGCTAACTAGCGTTGCCGCTGCCAGTGTTGCACGGACTAAAACAATGCATGCACAAAAAATGCGTTGGCCCACCTATATACAGCTAGGGGAGATCCCTTTAATAGCTTAGTATTCTATGCAAAAGGTTTAAAGGATTTTGGCTGCCCACACATTATTGTAGGCCCGGTTTAATAAGCAACTTAATTTTCTACAATATATGTAGTATGGGGTCCATGCTCTGTCTCTCTTTCAGTTAAGGGGTCTTTGGTTAAAAATACGTTGAAGACCCCTGTTCTACTGAGGTATGGAAGATATTACTGACAAACCCCCTGCTTCCCCCCCCTGGTATTTGTTCACTTTTTCAATGTTGTTTCAGACTTATTTTCTGATGTTTTTGTCACTTTTACCAACAAGTTTGTCTTTTTGTACAAACAAATGTAGTCCTTTTTTCGGATACTTTTGTGCTGTTTTTCCCAATGTTTTTGTCTCTTTATTTCAAAGTTTTTGTCGTCTTTTTCAACGTTTTTTCAGTCTTGTTTCGACAGACGTACTTCCGGCTGAGATTGCTGAAGCGCAATAAATCAAGCTTTAAAAAACAAGTAAAGCAACATCTAAGGGCCCTACTACACCTGTAAACCATATTTTGTAAATACATTTGTACTTTTTATGTATAGGAATATTTATGTGTATACAAAGATGTTGTAAGATTTAACTTTTCTATATTCAGTGCTTATGTATACTCAGCGAAAAAAGAAATGTGCTCTCACTTTCAACTGTTTTTATTTTCAGCCAACTTATCATGCGTAAAACTTAGTATGAACATAACAAAATTAAACTACTAAGAACTAAACTGAACAACGTTTCACAGACATGTGACTAACAGAAATGGAAAAATGTGTCCCTGAACAAAGGATGGTCAAAATCAAAAGTTGCAGAACGTTACAGGGAAGACCTCCTCCTCTCTCATGTGGTCCCCTTCCTGCAGGCTACAGGGAAGACCTCCTCCTCCCTCATGTGGTACCCTTCCTGCAGGCTACAGGGAAGACCTCCTCCTCTCTCATGTGGTACCCTTCCTGCAGGCTACAGGGAAGACCTCCTCCTCTCTCATGTGGTACCCTTCCTGCAGGCTACAGGGAAGACCTCCTCCTCCCTCATGTGGTACGCTTCCTGCAGGCTACAGGGAAGACCTCCTCCTCTCTCATGTGGTACCCTTCCTGTAGGCTACAGGGGAAGACCTCCTCCTCTCTCATGTGGTACCCTTCCTGCAGGCTACAGGGAAGACCTCCTCCTCCCTCATGTCCCCTTCCTGCAGGCTACAGGGAAGACCTCCTCCTCCCTCATGTGGTACCCTTCCTGCAGGCTACAGGGAAGACCTCCTCCTCTCTCATGTGGTACCCTTCCTGCAGGCTACAGGGAAGACCTCCTCCTCCCTCATGTGGTACCCTTCCTGCAGGCTACAGGGAAGACCTCCTTCTCTCTCATGTGGTACCCTTCCTGCAGGCTACAGGGAAGACCTCCTCCTCTCTCATGTGGTACCCTTCCTTCAGGCTAGACTACAGGGAAGACATCCTCCTCTCTCATGTGGTACCCTTCATGCAGGCTACAGGGAAGACCTCCTCCTCCCTCATGTGGTACCCTTCCTACAGGCTCATCCTGACATGACCCTCTATAGCATGATAATGCCACCAGCCATACCGCTCATTCTGTGCACAATTTCCTGCAAGACAGGGAAGTGTTCTGCCATGGCCAACGAAGAGCCCGGATCAAAATCCCATTGATCACATCTGGGACCTGTTGGATCGGAGGGTAAGGGCGAGAACCATGCCTCCCAGAAATGTCCAGGAACTTGTAGGTGCCTTGGTGGGAGAGTGGGGTAACATCTCACAACAAGAACTGGCAAACCTGGTGCAGTCCATGAGGAGGAGATGTACTGCAGTACTTAATGCAGCTGGTGGCCACACCAGATACTGACTGTGACTTTTGATTTTGACCAACTTTTGTTCAGGGACACATTTTTCCATTTCTGTTAGTCACATGTCTGTGAAACGTTGCTCAGTTTAGTTCCTAGTAGTTGAAAATTTTATGTTCATACAAAGTTTTCCGCATGTTCAGTTGAATGAAAACAGAAGCAGTTGAAAGTGAGAGGACATTTCTTTTTATACTGAGTTTATTTAGTGTAATATGTATAAGAGTATATGAAGAAAGAATAATACTAGTTATACTGCTCTTATTTTTGTATCATGTGGCTGTTTTGTCTGAAAAAGTGTTATCTGTTGTAATGTTTTATGTTTTCTGTGGAGCCATGGAAGAGTAGCTGATGTTCTGCATCAGCTAAGGGGATCCTAATATAATCAAATCATGCTTTTTTTCGGACGATTTTTCTGATGTTTTTGTCTCTTTTACTGACAAGTTTATCTTTTGTTCTGACAGTTTTTCCGAAAAATTGTTGCCCCACAAATGTAGTCCTTTTTTCCGACCCTTTTGTGCTGTTTTCCCGCAATGTTTGTGTCCCTTAATTTCAAAGTTTCAGTCATCTTTTTCAACAATTTTTTCAGACTTGTTTCGACAGACATACTTCCCACGGGAGTGTGCCTATGTTCCCATATTTATAAGTTTTTCTTTTCACTGAAAATTAGGCCCTATGCTCCCACATTTCTAAGATTTTTTTTCCAAAATTAGTCCCTATGTTCCCACATTTCCTTTTTCATAAATTTGTATCAGATTTTATCCCCCTTTCTCCCAATTTGGTAGCCGATTACACCCAACCTATTATCAAGTAGCAATGGACTACAGATGGAATGTAACCCTAACCTTAACAAAGGGCCTAATTTTAAGAAAAATCTTAGAAATGTGGGAACATATGGCTGACAACCTATGGCCTTGCCACCATGCGGCTATTGCGGCGCCAGGATAGCGAACCTTGAGCTGATGGTCCTTGGCGCCAGTCTTGGCGGCTCTCTCACTGCCGGCCAGGTCCACCAGGCTCAGCTTCCCGGTGCTCACGCTGCCGTTGGTCAGATTTCGGCTCTCCACCATGATGCAAACGATGAGATGGGAGCGGGAACTCTCCACGTTCATCTCTGGAGGAAACACACATCACATGGTCAGTCCATACCAGACATCTGAGACACACGCACACACACAGAGAGACACACACAGACACACACAAACAAACACACACACAGACACACGTACACACACACAAACACACATACACAGACACACACAGAGACACACACAGAAACACGTACACACACACAAACACACATACACAGACACACACAGAGACACAAACACACACAAACACGGACCCCCTCTCTTATCTCTGGTTGTTTCCTCTCCTCTCTGAATAATGTGTCTATGAAGACACGACAGCCTCTGTGGTTTTAGAGTCATGTAAAGGACATTGATTACTGGATAGAGAGCTGATGCTGCAAAGTTTCCTCTGATGATGAGATAAAGAAGTCATGTTTGATAACACAGACACACACACACACACATTGTCATACATGCAGACACACAGAGACACATATTGTCATACATACAGACACACACAGACACACAAACACACATAGACACACACGTTCTCATACATACAGATACACACACACGCACAAACACTCACACACACGCACACACACGCAAACAAACACACACGCACAAACACTCACACACACACGCACACACACACGCACACAAACACACACAGATACACACACACACATTCTCATAGATACAGACACACACACATACACACACAGACACACGCACACAGACACATAAACACACATACACCCAGACACACACAAACACACACACGCACACAAACACACACAGACACACACACAAACACACTCACACATGCACGCAAACACACACAGACACACACACACATAGACAAACACATTCTCATACATACAGACACACACACAAACACACACACAGACACACACATACACACACAGAGACACACACACTCAGACACACAAACAAACATACAAACACACACAGAGCCCCCTCTGAATAATGTGTGTATGAAGACATGACAGCCTCTGTGGTTATAGTCTTGTGTAAAGGACATTGATTACTGGATAGAGAGCTGATGCTGCAAAGTTTCCTCTGGTGATGAGATAAAGAAGTAATGTTTGGTAACAGATAAAGAGCATCTGCTGATGAGCGTTGGCGTAGAGCATGTATGAGCTGAGTGGTGTCAGTGTTTGTCAACCTCGGAGCAGAATGGCTGCAGTCACAGAGCTCTCCTTCCTGCTGTTTGCTCTCATCAACAACATCCATGCACAAGAACAGATCATCGTCCATGAGGAATGGACCAATTACACCTTCAACCTCCCCAACAACACCAACTCCTGCCTGATCTCCAGATCTGTTGGTGAGGAGAAGCTTGTCCTGTGGAACACCTCTGACCTCTGGTCCAACAACCCCTCGGTACCTGAACACTTGAAACAACGACTTGTGACCACGGTGAATACTTCTTACACCATCCTCAACCTGACCCATTCAGACTCCGGACGGTACCGAGAGGAGTGTTGGACTGAAGGCAACGTGACGCATGAGAACAACTTCACTATTACTGTTTGTACTACTTCAAAAGATCAGAGCGGTATCAAAGCAATCTTTGGAGAAACAGTGGACGTGCCATGTGCGGGAGCATCTGATAATCTGGATGTCCTGTGGCTCAAACGGGACTCTGTATATGAGCAAGAGACATGGTGCAGAATTTTTGGGGACAATACGACATCAGTGACGGACAATGTTAGAGGAAGATACCAAGTGGTGGCAAACACATCAGCTCTTTGTGTTTCCAACGTCACAGCAACAGACTTTACATGGTACAACTGTCTGGTGATGAACCAACAGCAGTGTGTTAGCAGTTACACTGTGAAGTTGGTACCGTATGAGATAATCTACGGCTCAGTGGGAGAGGCCGCTGTGTTGCTGTGCACTATCACCGACTACGCTGATGAACAGCCCCCACGTTGGGGGAAGGGTAATACCAAAACAAACTCACTGACCTAGAACTACACAACCACACTTTTCCTTCAGGAGACCAAAACTACTCTCTGGTGTTTTCATCTCTAATGTTAAATCACTCAGGTCTGTACCAATGTGAAGCCGCTAGGAGACAGGAATATTATTATCTGGTGGTGTGCCCCAAATTTGTCCCAACTGCTGTAGAGCTCTTCTCAGTGGGAGAAGAAATCACTCTCAGATGCAGAGATAGGGGAGAGGGTAGGTGGCATGATTCAAGTCAAACTGAACAGAGGGAAAATCTTTACTGTAGAGTCTAATCAGAGCATGAGCAGAGTGAGCAAGTACTTTAATAAAGGTCTCCTGGTTATCTCTAATATCTCAGTGGGAGACGCAGGGGAGTACTGGTTGAAGAAGTCATGTTTGATAACAGATAAAGAGAAGCTGCTGATTAGGGTTGGCATGGCGATCTGACAGCCTTGAAGGAGCTGACGGGATAACATTTCACTGGAACTGTACTTCTACCATTTCATGTGACAAATGAAATTGATAGGCCCATTTCTAGTGTTCCCGTGATGTCACGGCACTATGGGAGCGCCCAGCTGGACTGAGTCAGCTCAGCTTTTACCACACGGTAGCCAAAATATCACATGGTTGTTGTTCAATTAGATTCACAAACGGAAGAGAGACAAGCCCGCTCTGTTTCTCTACAGAATCAAAAGGAAAACCCAGACATGAGGATATTGTGGATATGTGCAAATTAAGACACACACACACACACACAGACACACACAAACACACACACAGACACACACATACACACATCCTTTTTTAATGGAACAGCACGGTATGTTACGGTATGGCACGGTACGGTACGTTACGGAACATTACGGCATGGTACGGTACGTTACGGAACTGTACGTTACGGAACTGTACGTTACGGAACGTTACGGAACTGTACGTTATGGAACGTTATGGAACGTTACGGAACGGTACGGTACGGAACTGTACATTACGGAACGTTACAGAACTGTACGTTATGGAACGTTATGGAACGTTACGGAACGGTACGGTACGGAACTGTACATTACGGAACGTTACAGAACTGTACGTTATGGAACGTTACGGAACGGTACGGTACGGCACGGCACGGCACGGAGACTCACTGGTGGCGGAGATGTGTCGGTTGGCGCCAGCCTGCTGGAACAGGGCGTAGAGCTCCTGAGCGCTGGACGCCTCTTTAGTCTCGGCGCCCTGAGCGAACACAACGCCCTTCCTGTTCCTCTTGATCTCCACCCGCCGCGCCGCCCCGGGCAGCGCCATGGCGTCCGCAGCCGGCGGCGCCAAGAGATCCTGCAGCCGGTCGTTGTACAGCTCCAACATGTAGGCCGACACCTGAGAAGGGACAACGTCAAAGTATCTTTATTAGTCTCCTCAAGGAGAAACTAGTTTTGGACACCGAGAGGAATCTCTGCAAGAGTTACAACAGTGACACACAACAAGCACAGGGTTAACACAATTACAAGAGAAATGTACAGTAAACATTTGGGCTACTCAAAGAGCTATGCAGATCGCAAATTGCAAATTACCGTTTTCTAATCTTGTGTAAAAAAGCCATCCTTCCTACATTCTTATGTCCTACCATACATGCTCTACAAACACTCGTTCCTACTTCCATAAGCATCCATGCATTCAGTCATAGATAAACACTCATTTAACCATTCATAAATAGCCATACATTCAGTTATAAATATGCATTCCTTCCTCCATTCACATCCATACATACATTCAGTCGCAAGATATACATCAATGAATTCATGGTCATACGTTCATACGTGCTTATACCTGATAGCCTGAGAGGAGTGAAGGAAGAGAGTCGAGGGAAGAGAGAGTCGAGGGAAGAGAGAGGCTCTAACGGGCTACAATGATTTCCTGAATGTTTGTTCCACTCACAACATCCGATTGACCCCGATCGACGTGCATAAACGCACTAAAAGTGCCAAAACAAGTGTTAAAACATTGAAACGAGCGCCAAAAAGGCCAAAATGCGACAGAAATGTTGAAACAAGCTTTAAAAACTACAGGGCTGGGTATCGTATGTGATATAATAATAATAAAAGAGATTCTCAGAGAACTTCTGTTGTTATTTGTAAAAACAAGAAGCCAAACCTCTAATATTTTTATAATAACGCACCAGAATTGACACCCAAAAAGTTTGTTTAAAAGACTTTAAAAGACATTTTAGGTCTCCATCCAAGGTGAAGAGACAAACACACACACACACACACACACTCACGCAAACACTTACATGCACACACACACACACACTCACACAATCACATGCACACACACAGACACACATAGAGACACACACACACTCACACACACAGACAGACACACACACAGACATACAGACACACACACACATGTGTCAAGGCTGAGCATATCGGAAGAAGGCCAATATCAGACAAAATGTGAAAATACTGGTATTTAAAGATCTTTCTGATTTATAATGACGGTCAGTCAAGTATAAAGGTTGGATTGATCGGGTGAGGGGGTAATATGTCTAAGAGGAAAACAAGGTCGCAAACAAAGCTAAGTGGACTCGGCCTCGCTGAACAGGTGCCTGAGATTAATATGGCAGCAGGAAAGGATATTAACATGCAGGAGCTGTCTGAGCTGATTCGAATCATAATAAGGGAAGAAATCAATGCGGCGGTTGATAAACTTCAACCGCAACTTGATGTCGTTAAAAAAGACATGGCTGAGTGTTCTAACAAAATTGTTGCTATGGAGGAAATGCTTGACCACATGGAGATCAGGTTTACGGCGCTGGAGGTTGCAAACAAAAGTTGGCGTAAAGAGAACACGGACTTGAAAGAGAAAGCTGATTGTTTGGAGAATCATAGTCGGAAATATAACATTCGTATTCTCGGCTTGGTTCGAGATACAGAGAAGGGGAATCCAACAAGTTTTGTGTCTGATTTGCTTACTGATCTGTTTAAGGATAAACTCCATCGTGCACCTGAAGTGGAAAATGCCCACCGCGTTGGACCTGTGGCTAAATCTGGTCAGCATGCACTGATTGCAAGGATGCACAGGTTGGATATGAGAAATTAGATTCTACGTTTAGCCAAGAAAGAAAAGCTGTTTGTGATTCGTGGAATGAAGCTGCGCATTTTACTATTTTATGTGTAAAATAGTAGGTTTGTCTGAGTTGGTGTGACAGCTTATTAGTTGTTAACAAATGTTGGCAATATGGGGGTGCATTTGGGTGAATGTGGGTGTATGTGTGTCTTTGTGTTGTGTGTCTTTTTTGTTTAATGTGGTTGGTGGTTTGATCATTGAACAAGTGGCTGAGGCCAAATTGCTCGGCGTGATTGTGGACAGCAGGTTGACGTGTAACGCTCAGATAAAACTAATATTGAATAAAATGGGCAGGAGTATGGCTGTAGTTCGCCATTGTAGGAAATGCATACCGATTTGCATACGGAAAATTTTGGTGGAATCAATAGTTTTGTGTCATCTGGACTATTGTTCCATCATTTGGGCTGCAACTACAGAGAATAATTTAAACAGATTACAGATTGCACAAAATAAAGTTTCTCGGCTTGTCCGTATTAGGGACATCATGTAAGAAGCAGAATTAATTATTCTCTTATTAAATTCTTAAAAAATATAATTATTACAAAAGCACCAGAAATTATTTATAAAAGATTGTCTTTCTTCAGTGACGTTCATACTCATTCCACTCGCCAATCAAGTGAAGGGCCTTTCTTGTTACCTGTCTGTCGAA